>NW_026915539.1:0-9114 GCF_034315485.1 Pezoporus occidentalis
CAATTGCTTTTCCTGTATGAAAGGGAGCAGTGAAAGCAACGATGGATGCACCAATGTAAAGGTGATTGTGTGCTGAACAGGTCCAGCACAAGCTTTCCCTCCTGGCTCTTCTGCTGTGGGAGCAGAAGCCAAACGTTCGTGCTGTACTCACTGTGCTGCCTGCAGCTGAGAGAGACCAGCTGAGAATTTGGATTCAAATGGAGTTTTAGGTATGAAACCGAGGAGAGACTGCAATGATGGTGACACCGTTGCAAAGCAGCCTGTGTGCTGAAGAGGCCCAGCACTAGCTTTCCCTGCTGGTTCTTCTGCTGTGGGAGCAGATGCCACTGTTCTTTCTGTGCTGACTGTGTTGCTGCCAGCAGAGAGCAGGCTCTGAACTGATTCCATTCAAATGCTTTTCCTGTATGAAAGGGAGCAGTGAAAGCAACGATGGATGCACCAATGTAAAGGTGATTGTGTGCTGAACAGGTCCAGCACAAGCTTTCAATCCTGGCTCTTCTGCTGTGGGAGCAGAAGCCAAACGTTCGTGCTGTACTCACTGTGCTGCTGGGCAACTGAAAGCGACCAGCTGAGAATTTGGATTCAAATGGAGTTTTAGGTATGAAACCGAGGAGAGACTGCAATGATGGTGACACCGTTGCAAAGCAGCCTGTGTGCTGAAGAGGCCCAGCACTAGCTTTCCCTGCTGGTTCTTCTGCTGTGGGAGCAGATGCCACTGTTCATTCTGTGCTGACAGTGTTGCTGCGCAGCAGAGAGCAGGCTCTGAACTGATTCCATTCAAATGCTTTTCCTGTATGAAAGGGAGCAGTGAAAGCAACGATGGATGCACCAATGTAAAGGTGATTGTGTGCTGAACAGGTCCAGCACAAGCTTTCAATCCTGGCTCTTCTGCTGTGGGAGCAGAAGCCAAACGTTCGTGCTGTACTCACTGTGCTGCTGGGCAACTGAAAGCGACCAGCTGAGAATTTGGATTCAAATGGAGTTTTAGGTATGAAACCGAGGAGAGACTGCAATGATGGTGACACCGTTGCAAAGCAGCCTGTGTGCTGAAGAGGCCCAGCACTAGCTTTCCCTGCTGGTTCTTCTGCTGTGGGAGCAGATGCCACTGTTCTTTCTGTGCTGACTGTGTTGCTGCCAGCAGAGAGCAGGCTCTGAACTGATTCCATTCAAATGCTTTTCCTGTATGAAAGGGAGCAGTGAAAGCAACGATGGATGCACCAATGTAAAGGTGATTGTGTGCTGAACAGGTCCAGCACAAGCTTTCAATCCTGGCTCTTCTGCTGTGGGAGCAGAAGCCAAACGTTCGTGCTGTACTCACTGTGCTGCTGGGCAACTGAAAGAGACCAGCTGAGAATTTGGATTCAAATGGAGTTTTAGGTATGAAACCGAGGAGAGACTGCAATGATGGTGACACCGTTGCAAAGCAGCCTGTGTGCTGAAGAGGCCCAGCACTAGCTTTCCCTGCTGGTTCTTCTGCTGTGGGAGCAGATGCCACTGTTCATTCTGTGCTGACAGTGTTGCTGCGCAGCAGAGAGCAGGCTCTGAACTGATTCCATTCAAATGCTTTTCCTGTATGAAAGGGAGCAGTGAAAGCAACGATGGATGCACCAATGTAAAGGTGATTGTGTGCTGAACAGGTCCAGCACAAGCTTTCAATCCTGGCTCTTCTGCTGTGGGAGCAGAAGCCAAACGTTCGTGCTGTACTCACTGTGCTGCTGGGCAACTGAAAGCGACCAGCTGAGAATTTGGATTCAAATGGAGTTTTAGGTATGAAACCGAGGAGAGACTGCAATGATGGTGACACCGTTGCAAAGCAGCCTGTGTGCTGAAGAGGCCCAGCACTAGCTTTCCCTGCTGGTTCTTCTGCTGTGGGAGCAGATGCCACTGTTCTTTCTGTGCTGACTGTGTTGCTGCCAGCAGAGAGCAGGCTCTGAACTGATTCCATTCAAATGCTTTTCCTGTATGAAAGGGAGCAGTGAAAGCAACGATGGATGCACCAATGTAAAGGTGATTGTGTGCTGAACAGGTCCAGCACAAGCTTTCAATCCTGGCTCTTCTGCTGTGGGAGCAGAAGCCAAACGTTCGTGCTGTACTCACTGTGCTGCTGGGCAACTGAGAGAGACCAGCTGAGAATTTGGATTCAAATGGAGTTTTAGGTATGAAACCGAGGAGAGACTGCAATGATGGTGACACCGTTGCAAAGCAGCCTGTGTGCTGAAGAGGCCCAGCACTAGCTTTCCCTGCTGGTTCTTCTGCTGTGGGAGCAGATGCCACTGTTCTTTCTGTGCTGACTGTGTTGCTGCCAGCAGAGAGCAGGCTCTGAACTGATTCCATTCAAATGCTTTTCCTGTATGAAAGGGAGCAGTGAAAGCAACGATGGATGCACCAATGTAAAGGTGATTGTGTGCTGAACAGGTCCAGCACCAGCTTTCAATCCTGACACTTCTGCTGTGGGAGCAGAAGCCAAACGTTCGTGCTGTACTCACTGTGCTGCTGGGCAACTGAAAGCGACCAGCTGAGAATTTGGATTCAAATGGAGTTTTAGGTATGAAACCGAGGAGAGACTGCAATGATGGTGACACCGTTGCAAAGCAGCCTGTGTGCTGAAGAGGCCCAGCACTAGCTTTCCCTGCTGGTTCTTCTGCTGTGGGAGCAGATGCCACTGTTCATTCTGTGCTGACAGTGTTGCTGCGCAGCAGAGAGCAGGCTCTGAACTGATTCCATTCAAATGCTTTTCCTGTATGAAAGGGAGCAGTGAAAGCAACGATGGATGCACCAATGTAAAGGTGATTGTGTGCTGAACAGGTCCAGCACAAGCTTTCAATCCTGGCTCTTCTGCTGTGGGAGCAGAAGCCAAACGTTCGTGCTGTACTCACTGTGCTGCTGGGCAACTGAAAGCGACCAGCTGAGAATTTGGATTCAAATGGAGTTTTAGGTATGAAACCGAGGAGAGACTGCAATGATGGTGACACCGTTGCAAAGCAGCCTGTGTGCTGAAGAGGCCCAGCACTAGCTTTCCCTGCTGGTTCTTCTGCTGTGGGAGCAGATGCCACTGTTCATTCTGTGCTGACAGTGTTGCTGCGCAGCAGAGAGCAGGCTCTGAACTGATTCCATTCAAATGCTTTTCCTGTATGAAAGGGAGCAGTGAAAGCAACGATGGATGCACCAATGTAAAGGTGATTGTGTGCTGAACAGGTCCAGCACAAGCTTTCAATCCTGGCTCTTCTGCTGTGGGAGCAGAAGCCAAACGTTCGTGCTGTACTCACTGTGCTGCTGGGCAACTGAAAGCGACCAGCTGAGAATTTGGATTCAAATGGAGTTTTAGGTATGAAACCGAGGAGAGACTGCAATGATGGTGACACCGTTGCAAAGCAGCCTGTGTGCTGAAGAGGCCCAGCACTAGCTTTCCCTGCTGGTTCTTCTGCTGTGGGAGCAGATGCCACTGTTCATTCTGTGCTGACAGTGTTGCTGCGCAGCAGAGAGCAGGCTCTGAACTGATTCCATTCAAATGCTTTTCCTGTATGAAAGGGAGCAGTGAAAGCAACGATGGATGCACCAATGTAAAGGTGATTGTGTGCTGAACAGGTCCAGCACAAGCTTTCAATCCTGGCTCTTCTGCTGTGGGAGCAGAAGCCAAACGTTCGTGCTGTACTCACTGTGCTGCTGGGCAACTGAAAGCGACCAGCTGAGAATTTGGATTCAAATGGAGTTTTAGGTATGAAACCGAGGAGAGACTGCAATGATGGTGACACCGTTGCAAAGCAGCCTGTGTGCTGAAGAGGCCCAGCACTAGCTTTCCCTGCTGGTTCTTCTGCTGTGGGAGCAGATGCCACTGTTCATTCTGTGCTGACTGTGTTGCTGCGCAGCAGAGAGCAGGCTCTGAACTGATTCCATTCAAATGCTTTTCCTGTATGAAAGGGAGCAGTGAAAGCAACGATGGATGCACCAATGTAAAGGTGATTGTGTGCTGAACAGGTCCAGCACAAGCTTTCAATCCTGGCTCTTCTGCTGTGGGAGCAGAAGCCAAACGTTCGTGCTGTACTCACTGTGCTGCTGGGCAACTGAGAGAGACCAGCTGAGAATTTGGATTCAAATGGAGTTTTAGGTATGAAACCGAGGAGAGACTGCAATGATGGTGACACCGTTGCAAAGCAGCCTGTGTGCTGAAGAGGCCCAGCACTAGCTTTCCCTGCTGGTTCTTCTGCTGTGGGAGCAGATGCCACTGTTCTTTCTGTGCTGACTGTGTTGCTGCCAGCAGAGAGCAGGCTCTGAACTGATTCCATTCAAATGCTTTTCCTGTATGAAAGGGAGCAGTGAAAGCAACGATGGATGCACCAATGTAAAGGTGATTGTGTGCTGAACAGGTCCAGCACAAGCTTTCAATCCTGGCTCTTCTGCTGTGGGAGCAGAAGCCAAACGTTCGTGCTGTACTCACTGTGCTGCTGGGCAACTGAAAGCGACCAGCTGAGAATTTGGATTCAAATGGAGTTTTAGGTATGAAACCGAGGAGAGACTGCAATGATGGTGACACCGTTGCAAAGCAGCCTGTGTGCTGAAGAGGCCCAGCACTAGCTTTCCCTGCTGGTTCTTCTGCTGTGGGAGCAGATGCCACTGTTCATTCTGTGCTGACAGTGTTGCTGCGCAGCAGAGAGCAGGCTCTGAACTGATTCCATTCAAATGCTTTTCCTGTATGAAAGGGAGCAGTGAAAGCAACGATGGATGCACCAATGTAAAGGTGATTGTGTGCTGAACAGGTCCAGCACAAGCTTTCAATCCTGGCTCTTCTGCTGTGGGAGCAGAAGCCAAACGTTCGTGCTGTACTCACTGTGCTGCTGGGCAACTGAAAGCGACCAGCTGAGAATTTGGATTCAAATGGAGTTTTAGGTATGAAACCGAGGAGAGACTGCAATGATGGTGACACCGTTGCAAAGCAGCCTGTGTGCTGAAGAGGCCCAGCACTAGCTTTCCCTGCTGGTTCTTCTGCTGTGGGAGCAGATGCCACTGTTCATTCTGTGCTGACTGTGTTGCTGCGCAGCAGAGAGCAGGCTCTGAACTGATTCCATTCAAATGCTTTTCCTGTATGAAAGGGAGCAGTGAAAGCAACGATGGATGCACCAATGTAAAGGTGATTGTGTGCTGAACAGGTCCAGCACAAGCTTTCAATCCTGGCTCTTCTGCTGTGGGAGCAGAAGCCAAACGTTCGTGCTGTACTCACTGTGCTGCTGGGCAACTGAAAGCGACCAGCTGAGAATTTGGATTCAAATGGAGTTTTAGGTATGAAACCGAGGAGAGACTGCAATGATGGTGACACCGTTGCAAAGCAGCCTGTGTGCTGAAGAGGCCCAGCACTAGCTTTCCCTGCTGGTTCTTCTGCTGTGGGAGCAGATGCCACTGTTCATTCTGTGCTGACAGTGTTGCTGCGCAGCAGAGAGCAGGCTCTGAACTGATTCCATTCAAATGCTTTTCCTGTATGAAAGGGAGCAGTGAAAGCAACGATGGATGCACCAATGTAAAGGTGATTGTGTGCTGAACAGGTCCAGCACAAGCTTTCAATCCTGGCTCTTCTGCTGTGGGAGCAGAAGCCAAACGTTCGTGCTGTACTCACTGTGCTGCTGGGCAACTGAAAGCGACCAGCTGAGAATTTGGATTCAAATGGAGTTTTAGGTATGAAACCGAGGAGAGACTGCAATGATGGTGACACCGTTGCAAAGCAGCCTGTGTGCTGAAGAGGCCCAGCACTAGCTTTCCCTGCTGGTTCTTCTGCTGTGGGAGCAGATGCCACTGTTCATTCTGTGCTGACTGTGTTGCTGCCAGCAGAGAGCAGGCTCTGAACTGATTCCATTCAAATGCTTTTCCTGTATGAAAGGGAGCAGTGAAAGCAACGATGGATGCACCAATGTAAAGGTGATTGTGTGCTGAACAGGTCCAGCACAAGCTTTCAATCCTGGCTCTTCTGCTGTGGGAGCAGAAGCCAAACGTTCGTGCTGTACTCACTGTGCTGCTGGGCAACTGAAAGCGACCAGCTGAGAATTTGGATTCAAATGGAGTTTTAGGTATGAAACCGAGGAGAGACTGCAATGATGGTGACACCGTTGCAAAGCAGCCTGTGTGCTGAAGAGGCCCAGCACTAGCTTTCCCTGCTGGTTCTTCTGCTGTGGGAGCAGATGCCACTGTTCTTTCTGTGCTGACTGTGTTGCTGCCAGCAGAGAGCAGGCTCTGAACTGATTCCATTCAAATGCTTTTCCTGTATGAAAGGGAGCAGTGAAAGCAACGATGGATGCACCAATGTAAAGGTGATTGTGTGCTGAACAGGTCCAGCACCAGCTTTCAATCCTGACACTTCTGTTGTGGGAGCAGAAGCCAAACGTTCGTGCTGTACTCACTGTGCTGCTGGGCAACTGAAAGCGACCAGCTGAGAATTTGGATTCAAATGGAGTTTTAGGTATGAAACCGAGGAGAGACTGCAATGATGGTGACACCGTTGCAAAGCAGCCTGTGTGCTGAAGAGGCCCAGCACTAGCTTTCCCTGCTGGTTCTTCTGCTGTGGGAGCAGATGCCACTGTTCTTTCTGTGCTGACAGTGTTGCTGCGCAGCAGAGAGCAGGCTCTGAACTGATTCCATTCAAATGCTTTTCCTGTATGAAAGGGAGCAGTGAAAGCAACGATGGATGCACCAATGTAAAGGTGATTGTGTGCTGAACAGGTCCAGCACAAGCTTTCAATCCTGGCTCTTCTGCTGTGGGAGCAGAAGCCAAACGTTCGTGCTGTACTCACTGTGCTGCTGGGCAACTGAAAGCGACCAGCTGAGAATTTGGATTCAAATGGAGTTTTAGGTATGAAACCGAGGAGAGACTGCAATGATGGTGACACCGTTGCAAAGCAGCCTGTGTGCTGAAGAGGCCCAGCACTAGCTTTCCCTGCTGGTTCTTCTGCTGTGGGAGCAGATGCCACTGTTCATTCTGTGCTGACAGTGTTGCTGCGCAGCAGAGAGCAGGCTCTGAACTGATTCCATTCAAATGCTTTTCCTGTATGAAAGGGAGCAGTGAAAGCAACGATGGATGCACCAATGTAAAGGTGATTGTGTGCTGAACAGGTCCAGCACAAGCTTTCAATCCTGGCTCTTCTGCTGTGGGAGCAGAAGCCAAACGTTCGTGCTGTACTCACTGTGCTGCTGGGCAACTGAAAGCGACCAGC
Source organism: Pezoporus occidentalis (assembly GCF_034315485.1). Lineage (NCBI taxonomy): Eukaryota > Metazoa > Chordata > Aves > Psittaciformes > Psittacidae > Pezoporus > Pezoporus occidentalis. The sequence goes on from NW_026915539.1 coordinate 7,194, forward strand.
TGAGAATTTGGATTCAAATGGAGTTTTAGGTATGAAACCGAGGAGAGACTGCAATGATGGTGACACCGTTGCAAAGCAGCCTGTGTGCTGAAGAGGCCCAGCACTAGCTTTCCCTGCTGGTTCTTCTGCTGTGGGAGCAGATGCCACTGTTCTTTCTGTGCTGACTGTGTTGCTGCCAGCAGAGAGCAGGCTCTGAACTGATTCCATTCAAATGCTTTTCCTGTATGAAAGGGAGCAGTGAAAGCAACGATGGATGCACCAATGTAAAGGTGATTGTGTGCTGAACAGGTCCAGCACAAGCTTTCAATCCTGGCTCTTCTGCTGTGGGAGCAGAAGCCAAACGTTCGTGCTGTACTCACTGTGCTGCTGGGCAACTGAAAGCGACCAGCTGAGAATTTGGATTCAAATGGAGTTTTAGGTATGAAACCGAGGAGAGACTGCAATGATGGTGACACCGTTGCAAAGCAGCCTGTGTGCTGAAGAGGCCCAGCACTAGCTTTCCCTGCTGGTTCTTCTGCTGTGGGAGCAGATGCCACTGTTCATTCTGTGCTGACAGTGTTGCTGCGCAGCAGAGAGCAGGCTCTGAACTGATTCCATTCAAATGCTTTTCCTGTATGAAAGGGAGCAGTGAAAGCAACGATGGATGCACCAATGTAAAGGTGATTGTGTGCTGAACAGGTCCAGCACAAGCTTTCAATCCTGGCTCTTCTGCTGTGGGAGCAGAAGCCAAACGTTCGTGCTGTACTCACTGTGCTGCTGGGCAACTGAAAGCGACCAGCTGAGAATTTGGATTCAAATGGAGTTTTAGGTATGAAACCGAGGAGAGACTGCAATGATGGTGACACCGTTGCAAAGCAGCCTGTGTGCTGAAGAGGCCCAGCACTAGCTTTCCCTGCTGGTTCTTCTGCTGTGGGAGCAGATGCCACTGTTCATTCTGTGCTGACAGTGTTGCTGCGCAGCAGAGAGCAGGCTCTGAACTGATTCCATTCAAATGCTTTTCCTGTATGAAAGGGAGCAGTGAAAGCAACGATGGATGCACCAATGTAAAGGTGATTGTGTGCTGAACAGGTCCAGCACAAGCTTTCAATCCTGGCTCTTCTGCTGTGGGAGCAGAAGCCAAACGTTCGTGCTGTACTCACTGTGCTGCTGGGCAACTGAAAGCGACCAGCTGAGAATTTGGATTCAAATGGAGTTTTAGGTATGAAACCGAGGAGAGACTGCAATGATGGTGACACCGTTGCAAAGCAGCCTGTGTGCTGAAGAGGCCCAGCACTAGCTTTCCCTGCTGGTTCTTCTGCTGTGGGAGCAGATGCCACTGTTCTTTCTGTGCTGACTGTGTTGCTGCCAGCAGAGAGCAGGCTCTGAACTGATTCCATTCAAATGCTTTTCCTGTATGAAAGGGAGCAGTGAAAGCAACGATGGATGCACCAATGTAAAGGTGATTGTGTGCTGAACAGGTCCAGCACCAGCTTTCAATCCTGACACTTCTGTTGTGGGAGCAGAAGCCAAACGTTCGTGCTGTACTCACTGTGCTGCTGGGCAACTGAAAGCGACCAGCTGAGAATTTGGATTCAAATGGAGTTTTAGGTATGAAACCGAGGAGAGACTGCAATGATGGTGACACCGTTGCAAAGCAGCCTGTGTGCTGAAGAGGCCCAGCACTAGCTTTCCCTGCTGGTTCTTCTGCTGTGGGAGCAGATGCCACTGTTCATTCTGTGCTGACAGTGCTGCTGCGCAACTGAAAGCGACCAGCTGAGAATTTGGATTCAAATGGAGTTTTAGGTATGAAACCGAGGAGAGACTGCAATGATGGTGACACCGTTGCAAAGCAGCCTGTGTGCTGAAGAGGCCCAGCACTAGCTTTCCCTGCTGGTTCTTCTGCTGTGGGAGCAGATGCCACTGTTCATTCTGTGCTGACAGT
>NW_026915540.1:0-3539 GCF_034315485.1 Pezoporus occidentalis
ATCAAAATAAAGCATGTTCAAGAGGATTCTAATGACCCACAGAGGTTCTCAACCCTAACCCTAACCCTAACCCTAACCCTAACCCTAACCCTAACCGTAAACCTAACCCTACCCCATTCTCCCCTCTAACTGTAACAAAGCGAGTGTAATACTATATATCTAGATATATAGGAAAACACAGTAAACGTAACAAAGTGAGCAAAATAAAGTATGTTCAAGAGCATTCTAATGACCCACAGAGGTTCTCAACCCCAACCCTAACCCTAACCCTAACCCTAACCCTAACCCATTTCTCCCCTGTAACTGTAACAAAGTGAGTGCAACACTATATATATAGATATATAGGAAAACACAGTAAATGTAACAAAGTGAGCAAAATAAAGCATGTTCAAGAGCATTCTAATGACCCACAGAGGTACTCAACCCTAACCCTAACCCTAACCCTAACACTAACCCTAACCCATTTCTCCCCTGTAACTGTAACAAAGTGAGTGTAATACTATATGTATATATATATACAGGAAAACAGAGGAAACGTAACAAAGTGAGCAAAATAAAACATGTTCAAGAGCATTCTAATGACCCACAGAGGTTCTCAACCCTAACCCTAACCCTAACCCTAACCCTAACCCTAACCCTAAACCTAACCCTAACCCTAACCCATTTCTCCCCTGTAACTGTAACAAAGTGAGTGTAATACTATATGTATATATATATACAGGAAAACAGAGGAAACGTAACAAAGTGATCAAAATAAAGCATGTTCAAGAGGATTCTAATGACCCACAGAGGTTCTCAACCCTAACCCTAACCCTAACCCTAACCCTAACCGTAAACCTAACCCTACCCCATTTCTCCCCTCTAACTGTAACAAAGCGAGTGTAATACTATATATCTAGATATATAGGAAAACACAGTAAACGTAACAAAGTGAGCAAAATAAAGTATGTTCAAGAGCATTCTAATGACCCACAGAGGTTCTCAACCCCAACCCTAACCCTAACCCTAACCCTAACCCTAACCCATTTCTCCCCTGTAACTGTAACAAAGTGAGTGCAACACTATATATATAGATATATAGGAAAACACAGTAAATGTAACAAAGTGAGCAAAATAAAGCATGTTCAAGAGCATTCTAATGACCCACAGAGGTACTCAACCCTAACCCTAACCCTAACCCTAACCCTAACACTAACCCTAACCCATTTCTCCCCTGTAACTGTAACAAAGTGAGTGTAATACTATATGTATATATATATACAGGAAAACAGAGGAAACGTAACAAAGTGAGCAAAATAAAACATGTTCAAGAGCATTCTAATGACCCACAGAGGTTCTCAACCCTAACCCTAACCCTAACCCTAACCCTAACCCTAAACCTAACCCTAACCCTAACCCATTTCTCCCCTGTAACTGTAACAAAGTGAGTGTAATACTATATGTATATATATATACAGGAAAACAGAGGAAACGTAACAAAGTGATCAAAATAAAGCATGTTCAAGAGGATTCTAATGACCCACAGAGGTTCTCAACCCTAACCCTAACCCTAACCCTAACCCTAACCGTAAACCTAACCCTACCCCATTTCTCCCCTCTAACTGTAACAAAGCGAGTGTAATACTATATATCTAGATATATAGGAAAACACAGTAAACGTAACAAAGTGAGCAAAATAAAGTATGTTCAAGAGCATTCTAATGACCCACAGAGGTTCTCAACCCCAACCCTAACCCTAACCCTAACCCTAACCCTAACCCATTTCTCCCCTGTAACTGTAACAAAGTGAGTGCAACACTATATATATAGATATATAGGAAAACACAGTAAATGTAACAAAGTGAGCAAAATAAAGCATGTTCAAGAGCATTCTAATGACCCACAGAGGTACTCAACCCTAACCCTAACCCTAACCCTAACACTAACCCTAACTCATTTCTCCCCTGTAACTGTAACAAAGTGAGTGTAATACTATATGTATATATATATACAGGAAAACAGAGGAAACGTAACAAAGTGAGCAAAATAAAACATGTTCAAGAGCATTCTAATGACCCACAGAGGTTCTCAACCCTAACCCTAACCCTAACCCTAACCCTAACCCTAACCCTAAACCTAACCCTAACCCTAACCCATTTCTCCCCTGTAACTGTAACAAAGTGAGTGTAATACTATATATATAGATATATAGGAAAACACAGTAAACGTAACAAAGTGAGCAAAATAAAGCATGTTCAAGAGCATTCTAATGACCCACAGAGGTCTCAACCCTCAACCCTAACCCTAACCCTAACCCTAAACCTAACCCTAACCCATTTCTCCCCTGTAACTGTAACAAAGTGAGTGTAATACTATATATATATATATATAGGAAAACACAGTAAACGTAACAAAGTGAGCAAAATAAAGCATGTTCAAGAGCATTCTAATGACCCACAGAGGTTCTCAACCCTAACCCTAACCCTAACCCTAACCCTAACCCTAACCCATTTCTCCCCTGTAACTGTAACAAAGTGAGTGTAATACTATATGTATATATATATACAGGAAAACACAGGAAACGTAACAAAGTGAGCAAAATAAAACATGTTCAAGAGCATTCTAATGACCCACAGAGGTTCTCAACCCTAACCCTAACCCTAACCCTAACCCTAACCTAACCCTAACCCTAACCCATTTCTCCCCTGTAACTGTAACAAAGTGAGTGTAATACTATATGTATATATATATACAGGAAAACAGAGGAAACGTAACAAAGTGAGCAAAATAAAGCATGTTCAAGAGCATTCTAATGACCCACAGAGGTTCTCAACCCTAACCCTAACCCTAACCCTAACCCTAACCTAACCCTAACCCATTTCTCCCCTGTAACTGTAACAAAGTGAGTGCAAATACTATATATATAGATATATAGGAAAACACAGTAAACGTAACAAAGTGACCCAAATAAAGCATGTTCAACCCATTCTAATGACCCTAACCCTAACACTAACCCTAACCCATTTCTCCCCTGTAACTGTAACAAAGTGAGTGTAATACTATATGTATATATATATACAGGAAAACAGAGGAAACGTAACAAAGTGAGCAAAATAAAACATGTTCAAGAGCATTCTAATGACCCACAGAGGTTCTCAACCCTAACCCTAACCCTAACCCTAACCCTAACCCTAACCCTAACCCTAAACCTAACCCTAACCCTAACCCATTTCTCCCCTGTAACTGTAACAAAGTGAGTGTAATACTATATGTATATATATATACAGGAAAACAGAGGAAACGTAACAAAGTGATCAAAATAAAGCATGTTCAAGAGGATTCTAATGACCCACAGAGGTTCTCAACCCTAACCCTAACCCTAACCCTAACCCTAACCGTAAACCTAACCCTACCCCATTTCTCCCCTCTAACTGTAACAAAGCGAGTGTAATACTATATATCTAGATATATAGGAAAACACAGTAAACGTAACAAAGTGAGCAAAATAAAGTATGTTCAAGAGCATTCTAATGACCCACAGAGGTCCTCAACCCCAACCC
>NW_026915541.1:0-9668 GCF_034315485.1 Pezoporus occidentalis
AAGGGCTAGGACTCCAGGTTAGAGGAGGTATTGGTCGGTGCTTGGTCAGGCTGCGGGGCGAGTTATCAGTCGGTCGGTGCTGAGGTGTTGTATTCTCTTCCCTCGTTACTTCCTTTATCATTATTATTATTGGTGGTAGCAGTAGTGATTTGTGTTATACCTGAGTTAGTAAACTGTTCTTATCGCATGATAAGAATGAGCTGCCTAACTAGTTTTAAACCACGACACTTGCCTTGCCTAGCCTTGCCTGACTTGGCCTGGCCTGGCCTTGCCTTGAAGTGCCATCCTTCCATTGCCTTGCCTTGTAATGCCTTGCCTTGCCTAGCCTTGCCTGACTTGGCCTGGCCTGGCCTTGCCTTGACGTGCCGTCCTTCCATTGCCTTGCCTTGCATTGCCTGGCCTTGCCTGGCTTGGCCTTGCCTGGCATTTCGTTGCCTGGCCTTGTCTTGCCTTGTCTGTCCTTGCCTGTCCTTGCCTTGCCTTGCCTTGCATTGCCTGGAATTGCCTTGCCTTGCCTGGCATTGCCTGGCATTGCCTTGCCTTGCCTTGCCTTGCCTTGCCTTGCCTTGCCTTGCCTTGCCTTGCCTTGCTTTGCCTTGCCTTGCTTTGCCTTGCCTTGCCTTGCTTTGCCTTGCCTTGCCTGCCCTTTCTTTGCCTTACCTTGCCTGGCCTTGCCTTGCCTTCCCTTGCCTTGCATTGCATTGCCATGCCTGGCCTGGTGTTGCCTGCCCTGGTCTGGCCTTGCCTGTCCTTGCCTGTCCTTGTCTTGCATTTCCTTGCCGTCCCTTGCCGTGCCTTGCATCGCCTTGCATCGCCTCTCATTGACTTGCCCGGCCTGGAATGGCCTTGCCCTTCCTTGCCCTGCTTCACCTTCCCTTGCCTTGCCTTGCATTCCCCTGCCTTGCCCTGCCTTGCCATGCCTTTCTTTCCCTCGCCATGCCTTGCCTTGCCTTGACTTTTCTTGCCTTCCTTTGCCTTCCCTTGAATTGACTTCCCTTGCCTTCCCTTCCCTTGTCTTGCCATGCCTTGAAATGATTTTCCTTCCCTTGCCATTCCTTGTCTTGCTTTGCCTTGCCTTGCCTTGCCTTGTTTTGCCTTGCCTGGCCTTCACTTGCCTTGCCTTGCCTGGCCTTCCCTTGCCTTGCCTTCCCTTGCCTTGCCATGCCTTGCTGTGCCTTTGATTCCCTTGCCATGCCATGCCTGGCCTTCCCTTGCCTTGCCTTCCCTTGCCTTCCTTTGCCTTGCCTTCCCTCGCCTTGCCATGTCTTGCAATGACTTCCCTTCCCTTGCCATGCCATGCCTTGCCTTCCCTTGCCTTGCCTTCCTTTGCCTTGCCTTCCCTCGCCTTGCCATGTCTTGCAATGACTTCCCTTCCCTTGCCATGCCATGCCTTGCCTTCCCTTGCCTTGCCTCACCTTGCCTCGCCTGGCTTCGCCAAGACTTTCCTTCCATTGCCATGTCATGCCTTGCCTTGCCTTGCCTTGCCTTCACATTGCCTTGCCTCTCCTAGCCTAGCCATGCCTTTCCTTCCCTTGCTTTTTCTTGCCTTGCCTTGCCTTCACATTGCCTTGCCTCTCCTAGCCTAGCCATGCCTTTCCTTCCCTTGCTTTTTCTTGCCTTGCCTTCCCTTGCCTTGCCAGGACTTGCCTCGCCTTGTCTTGCCTTGCCTTGCCTCATCTCACCTCGCCTTGCCTGGCCTTAAATGGCCTTGCCTTGCTTTCCTTGCCTTGCCCTGCATTGCTTTGCCTTGCCTCGCCTCACATTGCCAAGTCTTTCTTTCCCTTGCCATGCCTTGCCTTATCTTCCCTTGCCTTCCCTTGCCTTGCCTTTCCTTGCCTTGCCATTCTTTGCCATGCCTTGCCTTGATTTGCCTTGCATTGATTTGCCTTGCCTTGCCATGCCTTTCCTTCCCTTGCAATGCCTTGCCTTCCCTGGTCTTGCTTTGCCTTGCCTTGCCTCACCTCTCATCACCTCGCCTCTCCACACCTCGCTTCGCCTCGCGAGGATTTTCCTTCCCTTGCCTTGCCTTGCCTCAGCTCGACTCGCCTCTTCTAGCCTTGCCTGGCCTTTAATGGCCTTGCCTTGCCTCGCCTCGCCTTGCCTTGCCTCGCCGTTACTTTCCTTCCATTGCCATTCCTTGCCTTGCCTTGCCTCTCCTTGCCTCTCCTCGCCTTGCCTGGCCTTGCCTTGACTTGCCTCACCTCACCTCACCTCACCATTACTTTCCCTTCTTTGCCTTGCACTGCCTTGCCTTGACTTGACTCGCCTAGCCTCGCCTTACCTTGCCTTTCCTTGCCTTGCCTTGCCTTCCCTTCCCTTGACTTGCCTTCCATTGCCATGCCTTGCCTTGCCTTTTCTTTCCTTCCCTTGCCTTGCCTTTTCTTTCCTTCCCTTGCCTTGCCTCGCCTTACCTCTCCTCACCTTTCCTGGCCTTTAATGGCCTTGCCTTGCCTTACCTTGCCTTGCCTTGCATTGCTTTGCCTTACCTCGTCTTTTCTTGCCTTCCCTCCACTCGCATCACCGTGCCTTGCCTTCCCTTTCCTTGCCTTGCCTTTCCTTTCCTTCCCTTACCTTGCCTTGCCTCACGTTGCCTCTCCTCGCCTCACTATGCCTTTATTTCTGTTGCCCTGCCTTGCCTCGCCTCGCCTCGCTTCACCTTGCCTCGCCATAACTTTCCTTCCCTTGCCATGTTTTGCCTTGCCTTGCCTTCCATTGCCTCGCATCGCCTCGCCTCGCCATGCCATTCCTTCCTTTGCCATGCCTTGCCTTTCCTTGCCTTGTCTTGCCGTGTCTTCCCTTGCCTTGCCATGCCTTGCCATGCCTTTCCTTCCCTTCTCTTGCCATGCCTTGCCTTGCTTTGCCTTGCCTAGCCTGGCCTTGCCTTGCCTTGCCTTGCCTTGCCTTGCCTGGCAAAGCCTGGCCTGGCCTGGCTTGTCCTTCCCTTGCCTTGCCTTGCCTTGCCTGGCCTTTCTTGGCCTAGCCTGGCCTGGACATGCCTTGCCTAGCCTAGCCTTGCCTTGCCTTGCCTTGCCTTGCCTTGCCTTGCCTTACCTTGAGTTGCCTTGCCTTGTCTCACCTTGCCATTTCATGCCTTGCCTTGCCTTGCCTTCCCTAGCCTTGCATTGCCTTCCCTTGCTTTGCCTTCCTTTGTCCATTCCAGTGACCACGGAAAATATGGAACAAGATGCTAGAGCCCCACAGGTTTTACCAGGAAGATCAACAACTAACTAAAAATTCCCTCCTGCGCTGTTTCCTTTCCCAGCCCATGGATACTTTCCTCAGTAACTGGCAAGTGCACATGGCACAGCAAGGGATCTGTGTCAAGCAAGGCCAGGCAAGGCAAGGCAATGCAAGACAAAGGAAGGCAAATCAAGGGAAAGCAATGCAAGGCTAGGGAAGGCAAGGCAAGGCAAGGCAAGAAATGGCAAGGCAAGACAAGGCAAGGCAACTGAAGGTAAGGCAAGGCAAGTCAAGGCAATGCAACTCAAGGTTAGGCAAGGCAGGGCAAGGACAGGCAAGGCCATGACAGGCCAGGCCAGGCCAGGCAAGGCAAGGAAATGGAAGGAAAGGCAAGGCAATGCAAGGCCAGGCAAGGCAATGCTAGGCAAGGCAAAGCATGTCCAGGACAGGCTAGGCCAGGAAAGGCCAGGCAAGTCAAGGCAAGGCAAGGGAAGGACAGGCCAGGCCATGCCAGGCAAGGCAAGGCAAGGCAAAGCCAGGCAAGGCAAGGCAAAGCCAGGCAAGGCCAGGCAAGGTGAGGCAAGGCAAGGAATGGGAAGGGAAGGAAAGGAAAGGCATGGCAAGGCAAGGGAAGACACGGCAAGACAAGTCAAGGCAAGGAAAGGCAGGCATGGCAAAGGAAGGAATGGCGTGGCGAGGTGATGCGATGCGAGGCAATGGAAGGCAAGGCAAGGCAAAACATGGCAAGGGAAGGAAAGTCATCGCGAGGTGAGGAGAGGTGAGGCGACGTGAGGCGATGCGAGGTGAGGCAATGCAAGGCAAGGCATGGCAAGGCAAGGGAAGGAAATTCATGGTGAGTCAAGGCAAGGCGAGGCAAGGCAGGGCAACAGAAATAAAGACATAGTGAGGCGAGGCGAGGCAAAGCAAGGCAAGGCAAGGCAATGCAATTCAAGGCGAGGCAAGGTGAGGCGAGGCAAGTCAAGGCAAATCGAGGCAAGGCGAGGCAAGTCAAGAAAAAGCAAGGGAAGGAAAGGCATGGCGAGGCTAGGCAAGGCAAGGCAATGTGAAGGCAAGGCAAGGCATGGCAATGGAAGGAAAGTCCTGGCAAAGCCAGGTGAGGCGAGGTGATGCAAGGCAAGGGAAGGCAAGGCATGGCATGGCAAGGGAAGGAAAGTCATTGCAAGACATGGCAAGGTGAGGGAAGGCAAGGTAAGACAAGGGAAGGCAAGACATGGCATGGCAAGGGAATTAAAGGCACGGCAAGGCATGGCAAGGCAAGGGAAGGCCAGGCAAGACAAAGCAAAGCAAGGCATAGCAAGGTAAAGCAAGACAAGGAATGGCAAGGGAAGGAAAATCAGAGCAAGGCATGGCAAGACAAGGGAAGGTAAGGCAAGGGAAGTCAATTCAAGGGAAGGCAAGAAAAGGCAAGGCAAGGCAAGGCATGGCAAGGGAAGGAAAGGCATGGCGAGGAGACGCAAGGCGAGGCAAGACAAGGCAAGGCAAGGCCAGGCAAGGCAATGCTAGGCAAGGCCAGGCATGGTAAGGCAAGGCAAGACAAGGCAAGGCAAATCAAGGCCAGGCCAGACCAGGAAGGGCAAGGCAAAGCAAGGCAAGGAAAGCCCTGCAAGGCCAGGACAGGCCACGTCAAGCAGGGCAAGACCAGGCTAGGCCAGGACAGGCAAGGCAATGTAAGGTACGGCAAGGCAATTCAATGCAAGGCAAAGCAAGGCCAGGCCAAGCCATGCCAGGAAAGGCCAGGCAAGATAAGTCAATGCAAGGCAAGACCAGGCAGTGAGAGGCAAGGAAAGACAAGGCAAGGCCAGGCTAGGCCAGTCCAGGCCAGGCAAGTCAAGGAAATGCAAGGCATGGCAAAGCAAGGCAAGGCAAGGCAATGCCAGGCAAGGCCAGACAAGACAAGGCAAGGCCAGGCAAGGCAAGGCCAGGCAAGTCCAGGCAATGCAAGGCAAGGCAATACAAGGCAAGGCATTACAAGGCAAGGCAATGAAAGGAAGGCACGTCAAAGCAAGGCCAGGCCAGGCCAAGTCAGGCAAGGCTAGGCAGCTCGTTCACTCACTCCCCCCCTTCTTGCCCTCCCCCTACTCCCAGAGGGACGGAGAGGAGAACCAAAAAGAATGCAACTCCCACGGGCTGAGATAAGAACAGTTTAGTAACTCAGGTATAACACAAATCACTGCTGCTACCACCAAGAATAATAATGATAAAGGAAGTAACAAGGGAAGAGAATACAACACCTCAGCACCAGCCGGCCGATAAATCGCCCCACAGTCTCACCAAGCACCGACCAATACCTCCTCTAACCTGGAGTCCTAGCCCTTCCAGGTAACTCTCAGTTACATCCTGGGAATGATGTGTGGTGGTATGGAATACCTCTTTGGTCAGTTTGGGTCAGGTGTCCTGTCTCTGCTTCCTCATGGCTTCCCCTCCTCCTTGGCAGAGCCTGAGGCTCACAAAGTCCGTGGTCAGAGGAAACATGACTTTGCAGAAACTAAAAACATTGGTGTTATCAGCTCTGTTCCCAGGCCGAAAGTCAAAACACAACGCTGAACCAGCTACTAAGAAGGAGAAATATGACTGCTACTGCTAAACCAGTATCCAGCCCTTATTGCATACCATTCACATCATGCTCAGATCCTACATTTTCAATATGCCATTGCTCTTACATATATACAGCCATTTGGGCTCCTCCACCGCCTTCTCCCGCTGCTCTGCAGCCACCTCCTTCTGCCCCTCGACAGCCCTGACATCCCCCACCAGCAGCCGCTGCCTGCCGGCCTCCAGCCCTGCTCCCGCCACCGCTTGGTCCCCAGGGCCCCTCTCCCGGGCCAGTTCGGCAGCTGCCGGCTAACTGGGCCAGTCCCCCTCAGCTCCCCTCAGCCTCTCGAAGATGGAGGAGAGGACGAGGGCCAGGACGGGGAAGAGCAGTGTACAGGTACAGGTACAAGTCCATGGCCACGTCCGTCCCGCCCTGCTGCTGGAGCCCGCACATATTAAAAGTGATGGCCATAAAGCACAGTCAGACAAGAACCTTAGCCCAAACCCCACACTTGATAAACACTAAGAAAGCAAATACTGGCTCTAAGTAAGTTACAACATTCTGAAAGTGTGAGTTGAAGAGGAACAATTCTGAGAGCCAATAAATTGGCATCATGATGAGCGACTATTAATCTGGTCAGATCTGTCATTATCTCAACCCTTCTGCCCCACGTTAGGCTCCAAAAAGAACTGCTGTGGTTTAAAACCAGTCAGGCAGCTCCTTCACTCACTCCCCCCCCCCCCCCCCCCCCTTGTTTCCTGCCCTCTACTCCCAGAGGGATGGAGAGGAGAATCGAAAAGAATGCAACTCCCACGGGTTGAGATAAGAACAGTTTAGTAACTCAGCTGTAACACAAATCACTACTGCTACCACCAATAATAATAGTGATAAAAAAAAATAACAAGGGAAGAGAATACAACATCTCATCACCAGCCAACTGGTAACTCACCCCCCCCCACAACCCGACCGATACCTAGTCCAACCCGGCAGTCCTCTAGCCCTTCCGGGTAACTCCCTGTTACATCCTGGGCATGACATGATGTGGCTTGGAATACTTCTTTGGCCACTTTGGGTCAGGTGTCCTGGCTCAGATTCCTCCCTGATTCCCCTCCTCCCTCGCAGAGCATGAGGCTCACAAAGTCCTTCGTCAGGCCAAAACATTTGAGCAGAAACTAAAAACATTGGTCTTATCAGCCCTGTTCCCAGGCCGAAAGTCAAAACCACAGTGCTGCATTAGCTACTAAGAAGGAGAAAAATGACTGCTACTGCTCAACCCAGGACACTTGCCAATGACCTTTCTAAGAGTCCCCTAAGACCCCTCTGTGACACCTCGAGGAGTCCTCTATGACTCCTCTAAGACTCCTCAATGATGCCCCTATGACTCCTCTATGATGCCCCTATGACGCCTCTATGATTCCTCTATGACTCCACTATGACTCTAAGACACCTCTATGACTGTAAGACTCTTCTATGTCTAACTTCTCCATGACTCACTCCCCTACAATTCCTCTAAGACTCCTCTATGACTCCTAGATGACTCTACTATGACTCATCTATGACTCCTCTACGACTCCTCTATGACTCCTCTATGAATCAATGACACTATGACTCCTCTAAGACTCCTCTAAGACTCCACTATTAATCTCTATGACTCCTCTATGACTCTTCTATGTCTCCTCTATGACAACTCTAAGATGCCTCTATGACTCCTCTATGACGCATCTATGACACCTCCATGACTCCTCTATAACAACTCTATGACATCTCTATGACACCTCTATGACTGCTCTATGAATCTATGACACTAGGACTCCTCTATTATTCCAATATGACTCCACTATGACTCGTGTATGACTCCTGTATGACTCCTCTATGACTACTCTATGGCTCCTCTATGGCTCCTCTAGGAATCTATGACACTTGACTCCTCTATGACACCTCTATGACTCCATTATGACTCCTCTATGACTCCTCTATGACAACTCCAAGACGCCTCTATGACCCCCTATGACTACACTATGACCCCTCTATGACCCCTTTAAGATGCTTCTATGACCCCCTACGACTCCACTATGAACCTGTTATGCTGCCTCTAAGACCTATGACTCTACTATGAATCCTCTGTGACCCCTCTATGACACTTCTATGACTCCACTATGACCCCTCTATGACCCATCCGTGACTCTTCTATGAATCCTCTCTGACTCCACTAGGACTCATCTATGAATCCTCTATGACTCCACTATGACTCATCTATGACTCCTCTAGGATTCTTCCATGTCTCCTCTATAACACCTCTATAAAACCTCTATGATTCCTGTACAACTCCTCTACAAGTCCTCTACAATTCTTCTATGACTTCTCTATGACACTATGACTCCTCTTTGATACCACTATGGTTCCACTATAAACTCCTTTATGACTTCCGTATGAGTATTTCATGACTCCTCTATGGCTCCTCTATCAATCTATGACACTATGACTCCTCTATGACACCTCTATTAATCCTCTATGACTCCTCTCTGACTCCTCTATGACACCTCTATCACTCCTCTATGACTCCTATATGACTCCTGTATGACTCCTCTACGACTCTATGACTCCTCAAGGACTCCACTATGACTCTTCTGTGACTCCAACATGACTACTCTAAGTCTCTTCTATGAATCCTCTATGACTCCTCTATGACTCCTCTATGACTCCTCTATGACTCCTCTATGACTCCTCTATGACTCCTCTATGACTCCTCTATGACTCCTCTATGACTCCTCTATGACTATTCTATGACTCCTCTATGACTCCTATATGACAGTATGACTCCTCTATGACTCCTCTATGACAGTATGACTCCTCTATGACTCCTCTATGACTCCTCTATGACTCCTCTATGACTCCTCTATGACTTTTCTATGACTCCTCTATGACCCCTCTATGACTCCTCTATGACTCCTTTATGACTCCTGTATGACTGTTTTTGACTCTTCTATGACTCCTCTATGATTCCTGAATGATTCCTCTATGACAAAGGGTAACGAGTTAAAACTTAAACAGGGGAAGTTTAGATGGGATGTAAGGAGGAAATTCTTTCCTGTTAGGGTGGTGAGGCACTGGAATGGGTTTCCCAGGGAGGCTGTGAATGCTCCATCCCTGACAGCATTCAAGACCAGGTTGGACGAGGCCTTGGGTGGTATGGTTTAGTGTGAGGTGTCCCTGCCCACAGCAGGGGGGTTGGAACTGGATGATCTTCAGGTCCTTTCCAACCCTAATTATTCTATGATTCTATGATTCTATGACTCTATGACTCTATGATACTAAGACTCCTCTATCACTTCTCTATGACTCCTCTGAGACTCCTCTATGACTTCTCTATGATCCCTCAAAGTGATGAAGATTGTTGGAAGAAGTAAACGACCCTCAGACACCACCACCACAATTCTGTACGCAGGCGGGGAACTTTCTGGAAAATGATGTAGTCCATATGTAGCCTTATGAATATGTATGTATGCCCAGGGACTATGAAAGGACGGCTTGTGTGGCAATTGAGAGACACACGTTAGGAGGAGCTATCCCCTGTGTCTCCCGGCGCCGCAAGAAAGAATACCTGCTTGTCAGCTTGAAAACTTTGTTGGTGAGTTTGTTCCTGGAGTTTTCTCTGAGATCACCTTGCACACGCAGAGCCGTGCACTGCAGCAGCAGCGTCTCTCTGGCCTCCTGCTGCCACTGTCAGAGGCTAGAGGCACCTCAGCCCTGCGCTGTTGTCGACCTGGTCTGCCCTCACCTGGGGGCCCAGCGCCCAACATTCCTGATTCATGGTGGCACTGCTGGCTCTGCAGGTACTGGGGCAGGAGAAGGGCCCTGGCTGATGCTGCTCCTTGTGGTGTCATGGTGGCTGCAGAGGGGACAGACCGGAAGCAGGCACCTGCATCTCCTGGTG
>NW_026915542.1:0-8826 GCF_034315485.1 Pezoporus occidentalis
AGCAGATGCCACCGTTCATTCTGTGCTGACAGTGTTGCTGCGCAGCAGAGAGCAGGCTCTGAACTGATTCCATTCAATTGCTTTTCCTGTATGAAAGGGAGCAGTGAAAGCAACGATGGATGCACCAATGTAAAGGTGATTGTGTGCTGAACAGGTCCAGCACAAGCTTTCAATCCTGGCTCTTCTGCTGTGGGAGCAGAAGCCAAACGTTCGTGCTGTACTCACTGTGCTGCCTGCAGCTGAGAGAGACCAGCTGAGAATTTGGATTCAAATGGAGTTTTAGGTATGAAACCGAGGAGAGACTGCAATGATGGTGACACCGTTGCAAAGCAGCCTGTGTGCTGAAGAGGCCCAGCACTAGCTTTCCCTGCTGGTTCTTCTGCTGTGGGAGCAGATGCCACTGTTCTTTCTGTGCTGACTGTGTTGCTGCCAGCAGAGAGCAGGCTCTGAACTGATTCCATTCAAATGCTTTTCCTGTATGAAAGGGAGCAGTGAAAGCAACGATGGATGCACCAATGTAAAGGTGATTGTGTGCTGAACAGGTCCAGCACAAGCTTTCAATCCTGGCTCTTCTGCTGTGGGAGCAGAAGCCAAACGTTCGTGCTGTACTCACTGTGCTGCTGGGCAACTGAAAGCGACCAGCTGAGAATTTGGATTCAAATGGAGTTTTAGGTATGAAACCGAGGAGAGACTGCAATGATGGTGACACCGTTGCAAAGCAGCCTGTGTGCTGAAGAGGCCCAGCACTAGCTTTCCCTGCTGGTTCTTCTGCTGTGGGAGCAGATGCCACTGTTCATTCTGTGCTGACAGTGTTGCTGCGCAGCAGAGAGCAGGCTCTGAACTGATTCCATTCAAATGCTTTTCCTGTATGAAAGGGAGCAGTGAAAGCAACGATGGATGCACCAATGTAAAGGTGATTGTGTGCTGAACAGGTCCAGCACAAGCTTTCAATCCTGGCTCTTCTGCTGTGGGAGCAGAAGCCAAACGTTCGTGCTGTACTCACTGTGCTGCTGGGCAACTGAAAGCGACCAGCTGAGAATTTGGATTCAAATGGAGTTTTAGGTATGAAACCGAGGAGAGACTGCAATGATGGTGACACCGTTGCAAAGCAGCCTGTGTGCTGAAGAGGCCCAGCACTAGCTTTCCCTGCTGGTTCTTCTGCTGTGGGAGCAGATGCCACTGTTCATTCTGTGCTGACTGTGTTGCTGCGCAGCAGAGAGCAGGCTCTGAACTGATTCCATTCAAATGCTTTTCCTGTATGAAAGGGAGCAGTGAAAGCAACGATGGATGCACCAATGTAAAGGTGATTGTGTGCTGAACAGGTCCAGCACAAGCTTTCAATCCTGGCTCTTCTGCTGTGGGAGCAGAAGCCAAACGTTCGTGCTGTACTCACTGTGCTGCTGGGCAACTGAAAGCGACCAGCTGAGAATTTGGATTCAAATGGAGTTTTAGGTATGAAACCGAGGAGAGACTGCAATGATGGTGACACCGTTGCAAAGCAGCCTGTGTGCTGAAGAGGCCCAGCACTAGCTTTCCCTGCTGGTTCTTCTGCTGTGGGAGCAGATGCCACTGTTCATTCTGTGCTGACTGTGTTGCTGCGCAGCAGAGAGCAGGCTCTGAACTGATTCCATTCAAATGCTTTTCCTGTATGAAAGGGAGCAGTGAAAGCAACGATGGATGCACCAATGTAAAGGTGATTGTGTGCTGAACAGGTCCAGCACAAGCTTTCAATCCTGGCTCTTCTGCTGTGGGAGCAGAAGCCAAACGTTCGTGCTGTACTCACTGTGCTGCTGGGCAACTGAAAGCGACCAGCTGAGAATTTGGATTCAAATGGAGTTTTAGGTATGAAACCGAGGAGAGACTGCAATGATGGTGACACCGTTGCAAAGCAGCCTGTGTGCTGAAGAGGCCCAGCACTAGCTTTCCCTGCTGGTTCTTCTGCTGTGGGAGCAGATGCCACTGTTCTTTCTGTGCTGACTGTGTTGCTGCCAGCAGAGAGCAGGCTCTGAACTGATTCCATTCAAATGCTTTTCCTGTATGAAAGGGAGCAGTGAAAGCAACGATGGATGCACCAATGTAAAGGTGATTGTGTGCTGAACAGGTCCAGCACAAGCTTTCAATCCTGGCTCTTCTGCTGTGGGAGCAGAAGCCAAACGTTCGTGCTGTACTCACTGTGCTGCTGGGCAACTGAAAGCGACCAGCTGAGAATTTGGATTCAAATGGAGTTTTAGGTATGAAACCGAGGAGAGACTGCAATGATGGTGACACCGTTGCAAAGCAGCCTGTGTGCTGAAGAGGCCCAGCACTAGCTTTCCCTGCTGGTTCTTCTGCTGTGGGAGCAGATGCCACTGTTCATTCTGTGCTGACAGTGTTGCTGCGCAGCAGAGAGCAGGCTCTGAACTGATTCCATTCAAATGCTTTTCCTGTATGAAAGGGAGCAGTGAAAGCAACGATGGATGCACCAATGTAAAGGTGATTGTGTGCTGAACAGGTCCAGCACAAGCTTTCAATCCTGGCTCTTCTGCTGTGGGAGCAGAAGCCAAACGTTCGTGCTGTACTCACTGTGCTGCTGGGCAACTGAAAGCGACCAGCTGAGAATTTGGATTCAAATGGAGTTTTAGGTATGAAACCGAGGAGAGACTGCAATGATGGTGACACCGTTGCAAAGCAGCCTGTGTGCTGAAGAGGCCCAGCACTAGCTTTCCCTGCTGGTTCTTCTGCTGTGGGAGCAGATGCCACTGTTCATTCTGTGCTGACTGTGTTGCTGCGCAGCAGAGAGCAGGCTCTGAACTGATTCCATTCAAATGCTTTTCCTGTATGAAAGGGAGCAGTGAAAGCAACGATGGATGCACCAATGTAAAGGTGATTGTGTGCTGAACAGGTCCAGCACAAGCTTTCAATCCTGGCTCTTCTGCTGTGGGAGCAGAAGCCAAACGTTCGTGCTGTACTCACTGTGCTGCTGGGCAACTGAAAGCGACCAGCTGAGAATTTGGATTCAAATGGAGTTTTAGGTATGAAACCGAGGAGAGACTGCAATGATGGTGACACCGTTGCAAAGCAGCCTGTGTGCTGAAGAGGCCCAGCACTAGCTTTCCCTGCTGGTTCTTCTGCTGTGGGAGCAGATGCCACTGTTCATTCTGTGCTGACAGTGTTGCTGCGCAGCAGAGAGCAGGCTCTGAACTGATTCCATTCAAATGCTTTTCCTGTATGAAAGGGAGCAGTGAAAGCAACGATGGATGCACCAATGTAAAGGTGATTGTGTGCTGAACAGGTCCAGCACAAGCTTTCAATCCTGGCTCTTCTGCTGTGGGAGCAGAAGCCAAACGTTCGTGCTGTACTCACTGTGCTGCTGGGCAACTGAAAGCGACCAGCTGAGAATTTGGATTCAAATGGAGTTTTAGGTATGAAACCGAGGAGAGACTGCAATGATGGTGACACCGTTGCAAAGCAGCCTGTGTGCTGAAGAGGCCCAGCACTAGCTTTCCCTGCTGGTTCTTCTGCTGTGGGAGCAGATGCCACTGTTCATTCTGTGCTGACTGTGTTGCTGCGCAGCAGAGAGCAGGCTCTGAACTGATTCCATTCAAATGCTTTTCCTGTATGAAAGGGAGCAGTGAAAGCAACGATGGATGCACCAATGTAAAGGTGATTGTGTGCTGAACAGGTCCAGCACAAGCTTTCAATCCTGGCTCTTCTGCTGTGGGAGCAGAAGCCAAACGTTCGTGCTGTACTCACTGTGCTGCTGGGCAACTGAAAGCGACCAGCTGAGAATTTGGATTCAAATGGAGTTTTAGGTATGAAACCGAGGAGAGACTGCAATGATGGTGACACCGTTGCAAAGCAGCCTGTGTGCTGAAGAGGCCCAGCACTAGCTTTCCCTGCTGGTTCTTCTGCTGTGGGAGCAGATGCCACTGTTCTTTCTGTGCTGACTGTGTTGCTGCCAGCAGAGAGCAGGCTCTGAACTGATTCCATTCAAATGCTTTTCCTGTATGAAAGGGAGCAGTGAAAGCAACGATGGATGCACCAATGTAAAGGTGATTGTGTGCTGAACAGGTCCAGCACAAGCTTTCAATCCTGGCTCTTCTGCTGTGGGAGCAGAAGCCAAACGTTCGTGCTGTACTCACTGTGCTGCTGGGCAACTGAAAGCGACCAGCTGAGAATTTGGATTCAAATGGAGTTTTAGGTATGAAACCGAGGAGAGACTGCAATGATGGTGACACCGTTGCAAAGCAGCCTGTGTGCTGAAGAGGCCCAGCACTAGCTTTCCCTGCTGGTTCTTCTGCTGTGGGAGCAGATGCCACTGTTCATTCTGTGCTGACAGTGTTGCTGCGCAGCAGAGAGCAGGCTCTGAACTGATTCCATTCAAATGCTTTTCCTGTATGAAAGGGAGCAGTGAAAGCAACGATGGATGCACCAATGTAAAGGTGATTGTGTGCTGAACAGGTCCAGCACAAGCTTTCAATCCTGGCTCTTCTGCTGTGGGAGCAGAAGCCAAACGTTCGTGCTGTACTCACTGTGCTGCTGGGCAACTGAAAGCGACCAGCTGAGAATTTGGATTCAAATGGAGTTTTAGGTATGAAACCGAGGAGAGACTGCAATGATGGTGACACCGTTGCAAAGCAGCCTGTGTGCTGAAGAGGCCCAGCACTAGCTTTCCCTGCTGGTTCTTCTGCTGTGGGAGCAGATGCCACTGTTCTTTCTGTGCTGACTGTGTTGCTGCCAGCAGAGAGCAGGCTCTGAACTGATTCCATTCAAATGCTTTTCCTGTATGAAAGGGAGCAGTGAAAGCAACGATGGATGCACCAATGTAAAGGTGATTGTGTGCTGAACAGGTCCAGCACAAGCTTTCAATCCTGGCTCTTCTGCTGTGGGAGCAGAAGCCAAACGTTCGTGCTGTACTCACTGTGCTGCTGGGCAACTGAAAGCGACCAGCTGAGAATTTGGATTCAAATGGAGTTTTAGGTATGAAACCGAGGAGAGACTGCAATGATGGTGACACCGTTGCAAAGCAGCCTGTGTGCTGAAGAGGCCCAGCACTAGCTTTCCCTGCTGGTTCTTCTGCTGTGGGAGCAGATGCCACTGTTCATTCTGTGCTGACAGTGTTGCTGCGCAGCAGAGAGCAGGCTCTGAACTGATTCCATTCAAATGCTTTTCCTGTATGAAAGGGAGCAGTGAAAGCAACGATGGATGCACCAATGTAAAGGTGATTGTGTGCTGAACAGGTCCAGCACAAGCTTTCAATCCTGGCTCTTCTGCTGTGGGAGCAGAAGCCAAACGTTCGTGCTGTACTCACTGTGCTGCTGGGCAACTGAAAGCGACCAGCTGAGAATTTGGATTCAAATGGAGTTTTAGGTATGAAACCGAGGAGAGACTGCAATGATGGTGACACCGTTGCAAAGCAGCCTGTGTGCTGAAGAGGCCCAGCACTAGCTTTCCCTGCTGGTTCTTCTGCTGTGGGAGCAGATGCCACTGTTCATTCTGTGCTGACTGTGTTGCTGCCAGCAGAGAGCAGGCTCTGAACTGATTCCATTCAAATGCTTTTCCTGTATGAAAGGGAGCAGTGAAAGCAACGATGGATGCACCAATGTAAAGGTGATTGTGTGCTGAACAGGTCCAGCACAAGCTTTCAATCCTGGCTCTTCTGCTGTGGGAGCAGAAGCCAAACGTTCGTGCTGTACTCACTGTGCTGCTGGGCAACTGAAAGCGACCAGCTGAGAATTTGGATTCAAATGGAGTTTTAGGTATGAAACCGAGGAGAGACTGCAATGATGGTGACACCGTTGCAAAGCAGCCTGTGTGCTGAAGAGGCCCAGCACTAGCTTTCCCTGCTGGTTCTTCTGCTGTGGGAGCAGATGCCACTGTTCATTCTGTGCTGACTGTGTTGCTGCGCAGCAGAGAGCAGGCTCTGAACTGATTCCATTCAAATGCTTTTCCTGTATGAAAGGGAGCAGTGAAAGCAACGATGGATGCACCAATGTAAAGGTGATTGTGTGCTGAACAGGTCCAGCACAAGCTTTCAATCCTGGCTCTTCTGCTGTGGGAGCAGAAGCCAAACGTTCGTGCTGTACTCACTGTGCTGCTGGGCAACTGAAAGCGACCAGCTGAGAATTTGGATTCAAATGGAGTTTTAGGTATGAAACCGAGGAGAGACTGCAATGATGGTGACACCGTTGCAAAGCAGCCTGTGTGCTGAAGAGGCCCAGCACTAGCTTTCCCTGCTGGTTCTTCTGCTGTGGGAGCAGATGCCACTGTTCATTCTGTGCTGACAGTGTTGCTGCGCAGCAGAGAGCAGGCTCTGAACTGATTCCATTCAAATGCTTTTCCTGTATGAAAGGGAGCAGTGAAAGCAACGATGGATGCACCAATGTAAAGGTGATTGTGTGCTGAACAGGTCCAGCACAAGCTTTCAATCCTGGCTCTTCTGCTGTGGGAGCAGAAGCCAAACGTTCGTGCTGTACTCACTGTGCTGCTGGGCAACTGAAAGCGACCAGCTGAGAATTTGGATTCAAATGGAGTTTTAGGTATGAAACCGAGGAGAGACTGCAATGATGGTGACACCGTTGCAAAGCAGCCTGTGTGCTGAAGAGGCCCAGCACTAGCTTTCCCTGCTGGTTCTTCTGCTGTGGGAGCAGATGCCACTGTTCATTCTGTGCTGACTGTGTTGCTGCGCAGCAGAGAGCAGGCTCTGAACTGATTCCATTCAAATGCTTTTCCTGTATGAAAGGGAGCAGTGAAAGCAACGATGGATGCACCAATGTAAAGGTGATTGTGTGCTGAACAGGTCCAGCACAAGCTTTCAATCCTGGCTCTTCTGCTGTGGGAGCAGAAGCCAAACGTTCGTGCTGTACTCACTGTGCTGCTGGGCAACTGAAAGCGACCAGCTGAGAATTTGGATTCAAATGGAGTTTTAGGTATGAAACCGAGGAGAGACTGCAATGATGGTGACACCGTTGCAAAGCAGCCTGTGTGCTGAAGAGGCCCAGCACTAGCTTTCCCTGCTGGTTCTTCTGCTGTGGGAGCAGATGCCACTGTTCATTCTGTGCTGACAGTGTTGCTGCGCAGCAGAGAGCAGGCTCTGAACTGATTCCATTCAAATGCTTTTCCTGTATGAAAGGGAGCAGTGAAAGCAACGATGGATGCACCAATGTAAAGGTGATTGTGTGCTGAACAGGTCCAGCACAAGCTTTCAATCCTGGCTCTTCTGCTGTGGGAGCAGAAGCCAAACGTTCGTGCTGTACTCACTGTGCTGCTGGGCAACTGAAAGCGACCAGCTGAGAATTTGGATTCAAATGGAGTTTTAGGTATGAAACCGAGGAGAGACTGCAATGATGGTGACACCGTTGCAAAGCAGCCTGTGTGCTGAAGAGGCCCAGCACTAGCTTTCCCTGCTGGTTCTTCTGCTGTGGGAGCAGATGCCACTGTTCTTTCTGTGCTGACTGTGTTGCTGCCAGCAGAGAGCAGGCTCTGAACTGATTCCATTCAAATGCTTTTCCTGTATGAAAGGGAGCAGTGAAAGCAACGATGGATGCACCAATGTAAAGGTGATTGTGTGCTGAACAGGTCCAGCACAAGCTTTCAATCCTGGCTCTTCTGCTGTGGGAGCAGAAGCCAAACGTTCGTGCTGTACTCACTGTGCTGCTGGGCAACTGAAAGCGACCAGCTGAGAATTTGGATTCAAATGGAGTTTTAGGTATGAAACCGAGGAGAGACTGCAATGATGGTGACACCGTTGCAAAGCAGCCTGTGTGCTGAAGAGGCCCAGCACTAGCTTTCCCTGCTGGTTCTTCTGCTGTGGGAGCAGATGCCACTGTTCATTCTGTGCTGACAGTGTTGCTGCGCAGCAGAGAGCAGGCTCTGAACTGATTCCATTCAAATGCTTTTCCTGTATGAAAGGGAGCAGTGAAAGCAACGATGGATGCACCAATGTAAAGGTGATTGTGTGCTGAACAGGTCCAGCACAAGCTTTCAATCCTGGCTCTTCTGCTGTGGGAGCAGAAGCCAAACGTTCGTGCTGTACTCACTGTGCTGCTGGGCAACTGAAAGCGACCAGCTGAGAATTTGGATTCAAATGGAGTTTTAGGTATGAAACCGAGGAGAGACTGCAATGATGGTGACACCGTTGCAAAGCAGCCTGTGTGCTGAAGAGGCCCAGCACTAGCTTTCCCTGCTGGTTCTTCTGCTGTGGGAGCAGATGCCACTGTTCTTTCTGTGCTGACTGTGTTGCTGCCAGCAGAGAGCAGGCTCTGAACTGATTCCATTCAAATGCTTTTCCTGTATGAAAGGGAGCAGTGAAAGCAACGATGGATGCACCAATGTAAAGGTGATTGTGTGCTGAACAGGTCCAGCACAAGCTTTCAATCCTGGCTCTTCTGCTGTGGGAGCAGAAGCCAAACGTTCGTGCTGTACTCACTGTGCTGCTGGGCAACTGAAAGCGACCAGCTGAGAATTTGGATTCAAATGGAGTTTTAGGTATGAAACCGAGGAGAGACTGCAATGATGGTGACACCGTTGCAAAGCAGCCTGTGTGCTGAAGAGGCCCAGCACTAGCTTTCCCTGCTGGTTCTTCTGCTGTGGGAGCAGATGCCACTGTTCATTCTGTGCTGACAGTGTTGCTGCGCAGCAGAGAGCAGGCTCTGAACTGATTCCATTCAAATGCTTTTCCTGTATGAAAGGGAGCAGTGAAAGCAACGATGGATGCACCAATGTAAAGGTGATTGTGTGCTGAACAGGTCCAGCACAAGCTTTCAATCCTGGCTCTTCTGCTGTGGGAGCAGAAGCCAAACGTTCGTGCTGTACTCACTGTGCTGCTGGGCAACTGAAAGCGACCAC
>NW_026915543.1:0-9916 GCF_034315485.1 Pezoporus occidentalis
ACCGAGGAGAGACTTCAATGATGGTGACACCGTTGCAAAGCAGCCTGTGTGCTGAAGAGGCCCAGCACTAGCTTTCCCTGCTGGTTCTTCTGCTGTGGGAGCAGATGCCACTGTTCTTTCTGTGCTGACTGTGTTGCTGCCAGCAGAGAGCAGGCTCTGAACTGATTCCATTCAAATGCTTTTCCTGTATGAAAGGGAGCAGTGAAAGCAACGATGGATGCACCAATGTAAAGGTGATTGTGTGCTGAACAGGTCCAGCACAAGCTTTCAATCCTGACACTTCTGCTGTGGGAGCAGAGGCCAAACGTTCGTGCTGTACTCACTGTGCTGCCTGCAGCTGAGAGCGACCAGCTGAGAATTTGGATTCAAATGGAGTTTTAGGTATGAAACCGAGGAGAGACTGCAATGATGGTGACACCGTTGCAAAGCAGCCTGTGTGCTGAAGAGGCCCAGCACTAGCTTTCCCTGCTGGTTCTTCTGCTGTGGGAGCAGATGCCACTGTTCATTCTGTGCTGACTGTGTTGCTGCGCCGATGGATGCACCAATGTAAAGGTGATTGTGTGCTGAACAGGTCCAGCACAAGCTTTCAATCCTGGCTCTTCTGCTGTGGGAGCAGAAGCCAAACGTTCGTGCTGTACTCACTGTGCTGCTGGGCAGCTGAGAGCGACCAGCTGAGAATTTGGATTCAAATGGAGTTTTAGGTATGAAACCGAGGAGAGACTTCAATGATGGTGACACCGTTGCAAAGCAGCCTGTGTGCTGAAGAGGCCCAGCACTAGCTTTCCCTGCTGGTTCTTCTGCTGTGGGAGCAGATGCCACTGTTCTTTCTGTGCTGACTGTGTTGCTGCCAGCAGAGAGCAGGCTCTGAACTGATTCCATTCAAATGCTTTTCCTGTATGAAAGGGAGCAGTGAAAGCAACGATGGATGCACCAATGTAAAGGTGATTGTGTGCTGAACAGGTCCAGCACAAGCTTTCAATCCTGGCTCTTCTGCTGTGGGAGCAGAAGCCAAACGTTCGTGCTGTAATCACTGTGCTGCCTGCAGCTGAGAGAGACCAGCTGAGAATTTGGATTCAAATGGACTTTTAGGTATGAAACCGAGGAGAGACTGCAATGATGGTGACACCGTTGCAAAGCAGCCTGTGTGCTGAAGAGGCCCAGCACTAGCTTTCCCTGCTGGTTCTTCTGCTGTGGGAGCAGATGCCACTGTTCTTTCTGTGCTGACTGTGTTGCTGCGCAGCAGAGAGCAGGCTCTGAACTGATTCCATTCAAATGCTTTTCCTGTATGAAAGGGAGCAGTGAAAGCAACGATGGATGCACCAATGTAAAGGTGATTGTGTGCTGAACAGGTCCAGCACAAGCTTTCAATCCTGGCTCTTCTGCTGTGGGAGCAGAAGCCAAACGTTCGTGCTGTACTCACTGTGCTGCCTGCAGCTGAGAGCGACCAGCTGAGAATTTGGATTCAAATGGAGTTTTAGGTATGAAACCGAGGAGAGACTGCAATGATGGTGACACCGTTGCAAAGCAGCCTGTGTGCTGAAGAGGCCCAGCACTAGCTTTCCCTGCTGGTTCTTCTGCTGTGGGAGCAGATGCCACTGTTCTTTCTGTGCTGACTGTGTTGCTGCGCAGCAGAGAGCAGGCTCTGAACTGATTCCATTCAAATGCTTTTCCTGTATGAAAGGGAGCAGTGAAAGCAACGATGGATGCACCAATGTAAAGGTGATTGTGTGCTGAACAGGTCCAGCACAAGCTTTCCCTCCTGGCTCTTCTGCTGTGGGAGCAGAAGCCAAACGTTCGTGCTGTACTCACTGTGCTGCTGGGCAGCTGAAAGCGACCAGCTGAGAATTTGGATTCAAATGGAGTTTTAGGTATGAAACCGAGGAGAGACTTCAATGATGGTGACACCGTTGCAAAGCAGCCTGTGTGCTGAAGAGGCCCAGCGCTAGCTTTCCCTGCTGGTTCTTCTGCTGTGGGAGCAGATGCCACTGTTCTTTCTGTGCTGACTGTGTTGCTGCCAGCAGAGAGCAGGCTCTGAACTGATTCCATTCAAATGCTTTTCCTGTATGAAAGGGAGCAGTGAAAGCAACGATGGATGCACCAATGTAAAGGTGATTGTGTGCTGAACAGGTCCAGCACCAGCTTTCAATCCTGACACTTCTGCTGTGGGAGCAGAGGCCAAACGTTCGTGCTGTAATCACTGTGCTGCCTGCAGCTGAGAGAGACCAGCTGAGAATTTGAATTCAAATGGACTTTTAGGTATGAAACCGAGGAGAGACTGCAATGATGGTGACACCGTTGCAAAGCAGCCTGTGTGCTGAAGAGGCCCAGCACTAGCTTTCCCTGCTGGTTCTTCTGCTGTGGGAGCAGATGCCACTGTTCTTTCTGTGCTGACTGTGTTGCTGCGCAGCAGAGAGCAGGCTCTGAACTGATTCCATTCAAATGCTTTTCCTGTATGAAAGGGAGCAGTGAAAGCAACGATGGATGCACCAATGTAAAGGTGATTGTGTGCTGAACAGGTCCAGCACAAGCTTTCAATCCTGACACTTCTGCTGTGGGAGCAGAGGCCAAACGTTCGTGCTGTACTCACTGTGCTGCCTGCAGCTGAAAGCGACCAGCTGAGAATTTGGATTCAAATGGAGTTTTAGGTATGAAACCGAGGAGAGACTGCAATGATGGTGACACCGTTGCAAAGCAGCCTGTGTGCTGAAGAGGCCCAGCACTAGCTTTCCCTGCTGGTTCTTCTGCTGTGGGAGCAGATGCCACTGTTCATTCTGTGCTGACTGTGTTGCTGCGCAGCAGAGAGCAGGCTCTGAACTGATTCCATTCAAATGCTTTTCCTGTATGAAAGGGAGCAGTGAAAGCAACGATGGATGCACCAATGTAAAGGTGATTGTGTGCTGAACAGGTCCAGCACAAGCTTTCCCTCCTGGCTCTTCTGCTGTGGGAGCAGAAGCCAAACGTTCGTGCTGTACTCACTGTGCTGCCTGCAGCTGAGAGAGACCAGCTGAGAATTTGGATTCAAATGGAGTTTTAGGTATGAAACCGAGGAGAGACTGCAATGATGGTGACACCGTTGCAAAGCAGCCTGTGTGCTGAAGAGGCCCAGCACTAGCTTTCCCTGCTGGTTCTTCTGCTGTGGGAGCAGATGCCACTGTTCTTTCTGTGCTGACTGTGTTGCTGCGCAGCAGAGAGCAGGCTCTGAACTGATTCCATTCAAATGCTTTTCCTGTATGAAAGGGAGCAGTGAAAGCAACGATGGATGCACCAATGTAAAGGTGATTGTGTGCTGAACAGGTCCAGCACAAGCTTTCAATCCTGGCTCTTCTGCTGTGGGAGCAGAAGCCAAACGTTCGTGCTGTACTCACTGTGCTGCTGGGCAGCTGAGAGCGACCAGCTGAGAATTTGGATTCAAATGGAGTTTTAGGTATGAAACCGAGGAGAGACTGCAATGATGGTGACACCGTTGCAAAGCAGCCTGTGTGCTGAAGAGGCCCAGCACTAGCTTTCCCTGCTGGTTCTTCTGCTGTGGGAGCAGATGCCACTGTTCATTCTGTGCTGACTGTGTTGCTGCCAGCAGAGAGCAGGCTCTGAACTGATTCCATTCAAATGCTTTTCCTGTATGAAAGGGAGCAGTGAAAGCAACGATGGATGCACCAATGTAAAGGTGATTGTGTGCTGAACAGGTCCAGCACAAGCTTTCAATCCTGGCTCTTCTGCTGTGGGAGCAGAAGCCAAACGTTCGTGCTGTACTCACTGTGCTGCCTGCAGCTGAGAGAGACCAGCTGAGAATTTGGATTCAAATGGAGTTTTAGGTATGAAACCGAGGAGAGACTGCAATGATGGTGACACCGTTGCAAAGCAGCCTGTGTGCTGAAGAGGCCCAGCACTAGCTTTCCCTGCTGGTTCTTCTGCTGTGGGAGCAGATGCCACTGTTCTTTCTGTGCTGACTGTGTTGCTGCCAGCAGAGAGCAGGCTCTGAACTGATTCCATTCAAATGCTTTTCCTGTATGAAAGGGAGCAGTGAAAGCAACGATGGATGCACCAATGTAAAGGTGATTGTGTGCTGAACAGGTCCAGCACAAGCTTTCAATCCTGGCTCTTCTGCTGTGGGAGCAGAAGCCAAACGTTCGTGCTGTACTCACTGTGCTGCTGGGCAGCTGAAAGCGACCAGCTGAGAATTTGGATTCAAATGGAGTTTTAGGTATGAAACCGAGGAGAGACTGCAATGATGGTGACACCGTTGCAAAGCAGCCTGTGTGCTGAAGAGGCCCAGCACTAGCTTTCCCTGCTGGTTCTTCTGCTGTGGGAGCAGATGCCACTGTTCATTCTGTGCTGACTGTGTTGCTGAGCAGCAGAGAGCAGGCTCTGAACTGATTCCATTCAAATGCTTTTCCTGTATGAAAGGGAGCAGTGAAAGCAACGATGGATGCACCAATGTAAAGGTGATTGTGTGCTGAACAGGTCCAGCACAAGCTTTCAATCCTGGCTCTTCTGCTGTGGGAGCAGAAGCCAAACGTTCGTGCTGTACTCACTGTGCTGCTGGGCAGCTGAGAGCGACCAGCTGAGAATTTGGATTCAAATGGACTTTTAGGTATGAAACCGAGGAGAGACTGCAATGATGGTGACACCGTTGCAAAGCAGCCTGTGTGCTGAAGAGGCCCAGCACTAGCTTTCCCTGCTGGTTCTTCTGCTGTGGGAGCAGATGCCACTGTTCATTCTGTGCTGACTGTGTTGCTGCCAGCAGAGAGCAGGCTCTGAACTGATTCCATTCAAATGCTTTTCCTGTATGAAAGGGAGCAGTGAAAGCAACGATGGATGCACCAATGTAAAGGTGATTGTGTGCTGAACAGGTCCAGCACAAGCTTTCAATCCTGGCTCTTCTGCTGTGGGAGCAGAAGCCAAACGTTCGTGCTGTACTCACTGTGCTGCTGGGCAGCTGAGAGACCAGCTGAGAATTTGGATTCAAATGGAGTTTTAGGTATGAAACCGAGGAGAGACTGCAATGATGGTGACACCGTTGCAAAGCAGCCTGTGTGCTGAAGAGGCCCAGCACTAGCTTTCCCTGCTGGTTCTTCTGCTGTGGGAGCAGATGCCACTGTTCATTCTGTGCTGACTGTGTTGCTGCCAGCAGAGAGCAGGCTCTGAACTGATTCCATTCAAATGCTTTTCCTGTATGAAAGGGAGCAGTGAAAGCAACGATGGATGCACCAATGTAAAGGTGATTGTGTGCTGAACAGGTCCAGCACAAGCTTTCAATCCTGGCTCTTCTGCTGTGGGAGCAGAAGCCAAACGTTCGTGCTGTACTCACTGTGCTGCCTGCAGCTGAGAGAGACCAGCTGAGAATTTGGATTCAAATGGAGTTTTAGGTATGAAACCGAGGAGAGACTGCAATGATGGTGACACCGTTGCAAAGCAGCCTGTGTGCTGAAGAGGCCCAGCACTAGCTTTCCCTGCTGGTTCTTCTGCTGTGGGAGCAGATGCCACTGTTCTTTCTGTGCTGACTGTGTTGCTGCGCAGCAGAGAGCAGGCTCTGAACTGATTCCATTCAAATGCTTTTCCTGTATGAAAGGGAGCAGTGAAAGCAACGATGGATGCACCAATGTAAAGGTGATTGTGTGCTGAACAGGTCCAGCACAAGCTTTCAATCCTGGCTCTTCTGCTGTGGGAGCAGAAGCCAAACGTTCGTGCTGTACTCACTGTGCTGCCTGCAGCTGAGAGAGACCAGCTGAGAATTTGGATTCAAATGGACTTTTAGGTATGAAACCGAGGAGAGACTGCAATGATGGTGACACCGTTGCAAAGCAGCCTGTGTGCTGAAGAGGCCCAGCACTAGCTTTCCCTGCTGGTTCTTCTGCTGTGGGAGCAGATGCCACTGTTCATTCTGTGCTGACTGTGTTGCTGCCAGCAGAGAGCAGGCTCTGAACTGATTCCATTCAAATGCTTTTCCTGTATGAAAGGGAGCAGTGAAAGCAACGATGGATGCACCAATGTAAAGGTGATTGTGTGCTGAACAGGTCCAGCACAAGCTTTCAATCCTGGCTCTTCTGCTGTGGGAGCAGAGGCCAAACGTTCGTGCTGTACTCACTGTGCTGCCTGCAGCTGAGAGCGACCAGCTGAGAATTTGGATTCAAATGGAGTTTTAGGTATGAAACCGAGGAGAGACTGCAATGATGGTGACACCGTTGCAAAGCAGCCTGTGTGCTGAAGAGGCCCAGCACTAGCTTTCCCTGCTGGTTCTTCTGCTGTGGGAGCAGATGCCACTGTTCATTCTGTGCTGACTGTGTTGCTGCGCAGCAGAGAGCAGGCTCTGAACTGATTCCATTCAAATGCTTTTCCTGTATGAAAGGGAGCAGTGAAAGCAACGATGGATGCACCAATGTAAAGGTGATTGTGTGCTGAACAGGTCCAGCACAAGCTTTCAATCCTGGCTCTTCTGCTGTGGGAGCAGAAGCCAAACGTTCGTGCTGTACTCACTGTGCTGCCTGCAGCTGAGAGAGACCAGCTGAGAATTTGGATTCAAATGGACTTTTAGGTATGAAACCGAGGAGAGACTGCAATGATGGTGACACCGTTGCAAAGCAGCCTGTGTGCTGAAGAGGCCCAGCACTAGCTTTCCCTGCTGGTTCTTCTGCTGTGGGAGCAGATGCCACTGTTCATTCTGTGCTGACTGTGTTGCTGCCAGCAGAGAGCAGGCTCTGAACTGATTCCATTCAAATGCTTTTCCTGTATGAAAGGGAGCAGTGAAAGCAACGATGGATGCACCAATGTAAAGGTGATTGTGTGCTGAACAGGTCCAGCACAAGCTTTCAATCCTGGCTCTTCTGCTGTGGGAGCAGAAGCCAAACGTTCGTGCTGTACTCACTGTGCTGCCTGCAGCTGAGAGCGACCAGCTGAGAATTTGGATTCAAATGGAGTTTTAGGTATGAAACCGAGGAGAGACTGCAATGATGGTGACACCGTTGCAAAGCAGCCTGTGTGCTGAAGAGGCCCAGCACTAGCTTTCCCTGCTGGTTCTTCTGCTGTGGGAGCAGATGCCACTGTTCATTCTGTGCTGACTGTGTTGCTGCCAGCAGAGAGCAGGCTCTGAACTGATTCCATTCAAATGCTTTTCCTGTATGAAAGGGAGCAGTGAAAGCAACGATGGATGCACCAATGTAAAGGTGATTGTGTGCTGAACAGGTCCAGCACAAGCTTTCAATCCTGGCTCTTCTGCTGTGGGAGCAGAAGCCAAACGTTCGTGCTGTACTCACTGTGCTGCCTGCAGCTGAGAGAGACCAGCTGAGAATTTGGATTCAAATGGAGTTTTAGGTATGAAACCGAGGAGAGACTGCAATGATGGTGACACCGTTGCAAAGCAGCCTGTGTGCTGAAGAGGCCCAGCACTAGCTTTCCCTGCTGGTTCTTCTGCTGTGGGAGCAGATGCCACTGTTCATTCTGTGCTGACCCTGTGTGCTGAAGAGCCCCAGCACTAGCTTTCCCTGCTGGTTCTTCTGCTGTGGGAGCAGATGCCACTGTTCTTTCTGTGCTGACTGTGTTGCTGCCAGCAGAGAGCAGGCTCTGAACTGATTCCATTCAAATGCTTTTCCTGTTTGAAAGGGAGCAGTGAAAGCAACGATGGATGCACCAATGTAAAGGTGATTGTGTGCTGAACAGGTCCAGCACAAGCTTTCAATCCTGGCCCTTCTGCTGTGGGAGCAGAATCCAAACGTTCGTGCTGTACTCACTGTGCTGCCTGCAGCTGAGAGCGACCAGCTGAGAATTTGGATTCAAATGGACTTTTAGGTATGAAACCGAGGAGAGACTGCAATGATGGTGACACCGTTGCAAAGCAGCCTGTGTGCTGAAGAGGCCCAGCACTAGCTTTCCCTGCTGGTTCTTCTGCTGTGGGAGCAGATGCCACTGTTCATTCTGTGCTGACTGTGTTGCTGCCAGCAGAGAGCAGGCTCTGAACTGATTCCATTCAAATGCTTTTCCTGTATGAAAGGGAGCAGTGAAAGCAACGATGGATGCACCAATGTAAAGGTGATTGTGTGCTGAACAGGTCCAGCACAAGCTTTCAATCCTGGCTCTTCTGCTGTGGGAGCAGAAGCCAAACGTTCGTGCTGTACTCACTGTGCTGCCTGCAGCTGAGAGAGACCAGCTGAGAATTTGGATTCAAATGGAGTTTTAGGTATGAAACCGAGGAGAGACTGCAATGATGGTGACACCGTTGCAAAGCAGCCTGTGTGCTGAAGAGGCCCAGCACTAGCTTTCCCTGCTGGTTCTTCTGCTGTGGGAGCAGATGCCACTGTTCATTCTGTGCTGACTGTGTTGCTGCCAGCAGAGAGCAGGCTCTGAACTGATTCCATTCAAATGCTTTTCCTGTATGAAAGGGAGCAGTGAAAGCAACGATGGATGCACCAATGTAAAGGTGATTGTGTGCTGAACAGGTCCAGCACAAGCTTTCAATCCTGGCTCTTCTGCTGTGGGAGCAGAAGCCAAACGTTCGTGCTGTACTCACTGTGCTGCCTGCAGCTGAGAGAGACCAGCTGAGAATTTGGATTCAAATGGACTTTTAGGTATGAAACCGAGGAGAGACTGCAATGATGGTGACACCGTTGCAAAGCAGCCTGTGTGCTGAAGAGGCCCAGCACTAGCTTTCCCTGCTGGTTCTTCTGCTGTGGGAGCAGATGCCACTGTTCATTCTGTGCTGACTGTGTTGCTGAGCAGCAGAGAGCAGGCTCTGAACTGATTCCATTCAAATGCTTTTCCTGTATGAAAGGGAGCAGTGAAAGCAACGATGGATGCACCAATGTAAAGGTGATTGTGTGCTGAACAGGTCCAGCACAAGCTTTCAATCCTGGCTCTTCTGCTGTGGGAGCAGAAGCCAAACGTTCGTGCTGTACTCACTGTGCTGCCTGCAGCTGAGAGAGACCAGCTGAGAATTTGGATTCAAATGGAGTTTTAGGTATGAAACCGAGGAGAGACTGCAATGATGGTGACACCGTTGCAAAGCAGCCTGTGTGCTGAAGAGGCCCAGCACTAGCTTTCCCTGCTGGTTCTTCTGCTGTGGGAGCAGATGCCACTGTTCATTCTGTGCTGACTGTGTTGCTGCCAGCAGAGAGCAGGCTCTGAACTGATTCCATTCAAATGCTTTTCCTGTATGAAAGGGAGCAGTGAAAGCAACGATGGATGCACCAATGTAAAGGTGATTGTGTGCTGAACAGGTCCAGCACAAGCTTTCAATCCTGGCTCTTCTGCTGTGGGAGCAGAAGCCAAACGTTCGTGCTGTACTCACTGTGCTGCCTGCAGCTGAGAGAGACCAGCTGAGAATTTGGATTCAAATGGACTTTTAGGTATGAAACCGAGGAGAGACTGCAATGATGGTGACACCGTTGCAAAGCAGCCTGTGTGCTGAAGAGGCCCAGCACTAGCTTTCCCTGCTGGTTCTTCTGCTGTGGGAGCAGATGCCACTGTTCATTCTGTGCTGACTGTGTTGCTGCGCAGCAGAGAGCAGGCTCTGAACTGATTCCATTCAAATGCTTTTCCTGTATGAAAGGGAGCAGTGAAAGCAACGATGGATGCACCAATGTAAAGGTGATTGTGTGCTGAACAGGTCCAGCACAAGCTTTCAATCCTGGCTCTTCTGCTGTGGGAGCAGAAGCCAAACGTTCGTGCTGTACTCACTGTGCTGCCTGCAGCTGAGAGAGACCAGCTGAGAATTTGGATTCAAATGGAGTTTTAGGTATGAAACCGAGGAGAGACTGCAATGATGGTGACACCGTTGCAAAGCAGCCTGTGTGCTGAAGAGCCCCAGCACTAGCTTTCCCTGCTGGTTCTTCTGCTGTGGGAGCAGATGCCACTGTTCATTCTGTGCTGACTGTGTTGCTGCGCAGCAGAGAGCAGGCTCTGAACTGATTCCTTTCAAATGCTTTTC
>NW_026915544.1:0-10000 GCF_034315485.1 Pezoporus occidentalis
TTGTTGTTAGGGTTAGGGTTAGGGTTAGCGTTAGGGTTACCTCTGTGGGTCATTAGAATGCTCTTGAACATGCTTTATTTTGCTCACTTTGTTATATTTACTGTGTTTTCCTATATATCTAGATATATAGTATTGCACTCACTTTGTTACAGTTACAGGGGAGAAATGGGTTAGGGTTAGTGTTAGGGTTAGGGTTAGGGTTAGGGTTGAGAACCTCTGTGGGTCATTAGAATGCTCTTGAACATGTTTTAGTTTGCTCACTTTGTTACGTTTCCTCTGTTTTCCTGTATATATATATACATATAGTATTACACTCACTTTGTTACAGTTACAGGGGAGAAATGGGTTAGGGTTAGTGTTAGGGTTAGGGTTAGGTTTGGGGTTGAGAACCTCTGTGGGTAATTAGAATGCTCTTGAACATTCTTTATTTTGCTCACTTTGTTAAATTTACTGTGTTTTCCTATATATATATATATATAGTATTACACTCACTTTGTTACAGTTAGAGGGGAGAAATGGGGTAGGGTTAGGTTTACGGTTAGGGTTAGGGTTAGGGTTAGGGTTGAGAACCTCTGTGGGTCATTAGAATGCTCTTGAACATGTTTTATTTTGCTCACTTTGTTACGTTTCCTCTGTTTTCCTGTATATATATATACATATAGTATTACACTCACTTTGTTACAGTTACAGGGGAGAAATGGGTTAGGGTTAGTGTTAGGGTTAGGGTTAGGGTTAGGGTTAGGGTTGAGTACCTCTGTGGGTCATTAGAATGCTCTTGAACATGCTTTATTTTGCTCACTTTGTTACATTTACTGTGTTTTCCTATATATCTATATATATAGTGTTGCACTCACTTTGTTACAGTTACAGGGGAGAAATGGGTTAGGGTTAGGGTTAGGGTTAGGGTTAGGGTTGGGGTTGAGAACCTCTGTGGGTCATTAGAATGCTCTTGAACATACTTTATTTTGCTCACTTTGTTACGTTTACTGTGTTTTCCTATATATCTAGATATATAGTATTACACTCGCTTTGTTACAGTTAGAGGGGAGAAATGGGGTAGGGTTAGGTAGGGTTAGGGTTAGGGTTAGGGTTAGGGTTAGGGTTGAGAACCTCTGTGGGTCATTAGAATCCTCTTGAACATGCTTTATTTTGATCACTTTGTTACGTTTCCTCTGTTTTCCTGTATATATATATACATATAGTATTACACTCACTTTGTTACAGTTACAGGGGAGAAATGGGTTAGGGTTAGGGTTAGGTTTAGGGTTAGGGTTAGGGTTAGGGTTAGGGTTAGGGTTGAGAACCTCTGTGGGTCATTAGAATGCTCTTGAACATGTTTTATTTTGCTCACTTTGTTACGTTTCCTCTGTTTTCCTGTATATATATATACATATAGTATTACACTCACTTTGTTACAGTTACAGGGGAGAAATGGGTTATGGATACGGTTAGGGTTAGGGGTAGGGTTAGGGTTAGGGTTAGGGTTAGGGTTAGGGTTAGGGTTAGGGTTGAGAACCTCTGTGGGTCATTAGAATGCTCTTGAACATGCTTTATTTTGCTCACTTTGTTACATTTACTGTGTTTTCCTATATATATATATATATAGTGTTGCACTCACTTTGTTACAGTTACAGGGGAGAAATGGGTTAGGGTTAGGGTTAGGGTTAGGGTTAGGGTTAGGGTTGAGTACCTCTGTGGGTCATTAGAATGCTCTTGAACATGCTTTATTTTGCTCACTTTGTTACATTTACTGTGTTTTCCTATATATATATATATATAGTATTACACTCACTTTGTTACAGTTACAGGGGAGAAATGGGTTAGGGTTAGGGTAAGGGTTAGGGTTAGGGTTAGGGTTGAGAACCTCTGTGTGTCATTAGAATGCTCTTGAACATGCTTTATTTTGCTCACTTTGTTACGTTTACTGTGTTTTCCTATATATATATATATATATATAGTATTACACTCACTTTGTTACAGTTACAGGGGAGAAATGGGTTAGGGTTAGGGTTAGGGTTAGGGTTAGGGTTAGGGTTAGGGTTAGGGTTGAGAACCTCTGTGGGTCATTAGAATGCTCTTGAACATGCTTTATTTTGATCACTTTGTTACGTTTCCTCTGTTTTCCTGTATATATATATACATATAGTATTACACTCACTTTGTTACAGTTACAGGGGAGAAATGGGTTAGGGTAGGGTTAGGTTTACGGTTAGGGTTAGGGTTAGGGTTAGGGTTAGGGTTAGGGTTAGGGTTGAGTACCTCTGTGGGTCATTAGAATGCTCTTGAACATGCTTTATTTTGCTCACTTTGTTACATTTACTGTGTTTTCCTATATATATATACATATAGTATTACTCTCACTTTGTTACAGTTACAGGGGAGAAATGGGTTAGTGTTAGGGTTAGGGTTAGGGTTAGGGTTGGGGTTGAGAACCTCTGTGGGTCATTAGAATGCTCTTGAACATACTTTATTTTGCTCACTTTGTTACGTTTACTGTGTTTTCCTATATATCTAGATATATAGTATTACACTCACTTTGTTACATTTACAGGGGAGAAATGGGTTAGGGTTAGGGTTAGGGTTAGGGTTAGGGTTGGGGTTGAGAACCTCTGTGGGTCATTAGAATGCTCTTGAACATACTTTATTTTGCTCACTTTGTTACATTTACTGTGTTTTCCTATATATCTATATATATAGTGTTGCACTCACTTTGTTACAGTTACAGGGGAGAAATGGGTTAGGGTTAGGGTTAGGGTTAGGGTTAGGGTTAGGGTTAGGGTTGAGTACCTCTGTGGGTCATTAGAATGCTCTTGAACATGCTTTATTTTGCTCACTTTGTTACATTTACTGTGTTTTCCTGTATATATATATACATATAGTATTACACTCACTTTGTTACAGTTACAGGGGAGAAATGGGTTAGGGTTAGTGTTAGGGTTAGGGTTAGGGTTAGGGTTGAGAACCTCTGTGGGTCATTAGAATGCTCTTGAACATGCTTTATTTTGCTCACTTTGTTACGTTTACTGTGTTTTCCTATATATCTATATATATAGTATTACACTCGCTTTGTTACAGTTACAGGGGAGAAATGGGTTAGGGTTAGGGTTAGGGTTAGGGTTAGGGTTAGGGTTATGGTTGAGAACCTCTGTGGGTCATTAGAATGCTCTTGAACATGCTTTATTTTGCT
The DNA here is from genome assembly GCF_034315485.1 of Pezoporus occidentalis. Classification (NCBI taxonomy): domain Eukaryota; kingdom Metazoa; phylum Chordata; class Aves; order Psittaciformes; family Psittacidae; genus Pezoporus; species Pezoporus occidentalis. The sequence continues at coordinate 3,188 of NW_026915544.1, forward strand.
CACTTTGTTACGTTTACTGTGTTTTCCTATATATATATATATATAGTATTACACTCACTTTGTTACAGTTACAGGGGAGAAATGGGTTAGGGGGTTAGGGGTTAGGGTTAGGGTTAGGGTTAGGGTTAGGGTTAGGGTTGAGTACCTCTGTGGGTCATTAGAATGCTCTTGAACATGCTTTATTTTGCTCACTTTGTTACGTTTCCTCTGTTTTCCTGTATATATATATACATATAGTATTACACTCACTTTGTTACAGTTACAGGGGAGAAATGGGTTAGGGTTAGGTTTAGGGTTAGGGTTAGGGTTAGGGTTAGGGTTAGGGTTGAGAACCTCTGTGGGTCATTAGAATGCTCTTGAACATGCTTTATTTTGCTCACTTTGTTACGTTTCCTCTGTTTTCCTGTATATATATATATATATAGTATTACACTCACTTTGTTACAGTTACAGGGGAGAAATGGGTTAGGGTTAGGGTTAGGGTTAGGGTTAGGGTTAGGGTTGAGAACCTCTGTGGGTCATTAGAATGCTCTTGAACATGCTTTATTTTGCTCACTTTGTTACGTTTACTGTGTTTTCCTATATATATATACATATAGTATTACACTCACTTTGTTACAGTTACAGGGGAGAAATGGGTTAGGGTTAGGGTTAGGGTTAGGGTTAGGGTTAGGGTTGAGAACCTCTGTGGGTCATTAGAATCCTCTTGAACATGCTTTATTTTGATCACTTTGTTACGTTTACTGTGTTTTCCTGTATATATATATACATATAGTATTACACTCACTTTGTTACAGTTACAGGGGAGAAATGGGTTAGGGTTAGGGGGTTAGGGTTAGGGTTAGGGTTAGGGTTAGGGTTAGGGTTAGGGTTGAGAACCTCTGTGGGTCATTAGAATGCTCTTGAACATGTTTTATTTTGCTCACTTTGTTACGTTTCCTCTGTTTTCCTGTATATATATATACATATAGTATTACACTCACTTTGTTACACAGGGAGAGTTAAAATGGGTTAGGGTTAGGGTTAGGGTTAGGGTTAGGGTTAGGGTTGAGAACCTCTGTGGGTCATTAGAATGCTCTTGAACATGCTTTATTTTGCTCACTTTGTTACATTTACTGTGTTTTCCTATATATATATATATATAGTATTACACTCACTTTGTTACAGTTACAGGGGAGAAATGGGTTAGGGTTAGTTAGGGTTAGGGTTAGGGTTAGGGTTAGGGTTGAGAACCTCTGTGGGTCATTAGAATGCTCTTGAACATACTTTATTTTGCTCACTTTGTTACGTTTACTGTGTTTTCCTATATATATATATATATTGTTGTTAGGGTTAGGGTTAGGGTTAGGGTTAGGGTTGAGTACCTCTGTGGGTCATTAGAATGCTCTTGAACATGCTTTATTTTGCTCACTTTGTTACATTTACTGTGTTTTCCTATATATCTATATATATAGTGTTGCACTCACTTTGTTACAGTTACAGGGGAGAAATGGGTTAGGGTTAGGGTTAGGGTTAGGGTTAGGGTTGGGGTTGAGAACCTCTGTGGGTCATTAGAATGCTCTTGAACATACTTTATTTTGCTCACTTTGTTACGTTTACTGTGTTTTCCTATATATCTAGATATATAGTATTACACTCGCTTTGTTACAGTTAGAGGGGAGAAATAGGGTAGGGTTAGGTTTACGGTTAGGGTTAGGGTTAGGGTTAGGATTAGGGTTGAGAACCTCTGTGGGTCATTAGAATGCTCTTGAACATGCTTTATTTTGCTCACTTTGTTACGTTTCCTCTGTTTTCCTGTATATATATATATATATATAGTATTACACTCACTTTGTTACAGTTACAGGGGAGAAATAGGGTTAGGGTTAGGGTTAGGGTTAGGGTTAGGGTTAGGGTTAGGGTTGAGAACCTCTGTGGGTCATTAGAATGCTCTTGAACATGCTTTATTTTGCTCACTTTGTTACGTTTCCTGTGTTTTCCTGTATATATATATATATATAGTATTACACTCACTTTGTTACAGTTACAGGGGAGAAATGGGTTAGGGGGTTAGGGTTAGGGTTAGGGTTAGGGTTAGGGTTAGGGTTAGGGTTGAGAACCTCTGTGGGTCATTAGAATGCTCTTGAACATGTTTTATTTTGCTCACTTTGTTACGTTTCCTGTGTTTTCCTATCTATCTTTTTATATATTTTTACACTCTCTTTTTTAGTTTTAGAGGGGAGAAATGGGTTAGGGTTAGGTTTACGGTTAGGGTTAGGGTTAGGGTTAGGGTTAGGGTTGAGAACCTCTGTGGGTCATTAGAATGCTCTTGAACATGCTTTATTTTGCTCACTTTGTTACGTTTACTGTGTTTTCCTGTATATATATATATATATAGTATTACACTCACTTTGTTACAGTTACAGGGGAGAAATGGGTTAGGGTTAGGGTTAGGGTTAGGGTTAGGGTTAGGGTTGAGAACCTCTGTGGGTCATTAGAATGCTCTTGAACATACTTTATTTTGCTCACTTTGTTACGTTTACTGTGTTTTCCTATATATATATATATATAGTATTACACTCACTTTGTTACAGTTACAGGGGAGAAATGGGGTAGGGTTAGGTTTACGGTTAGGGTTAGGGTTAGGGTTAGGGTTAGGGTTAGGGTTGAGAACCTCTGTGGGTCATTAGAATGCTCTTGAACATGCTTTATTTTGCTCACTTTGTTACGTTTCCTCTGTTTTCCTGTATATATATATATACATATAGTATTACACTCACTTTGTTACAGTTACAGGGGAGAAATGGGTTAGGGTTAGGTTTAGGGTTAGGGTTAGGGTTAGGGTTAGGGTTAGGGTTGAGAACCTCTGTGGGTCATTAGAATGCTCTTGAACATGCTTTATTTTGCTCACTTTGTTACGTTTCCTCTGTTTTCCTGTATATATATATACATATAGTATTACACTCACTTTGTTACAGTTACAGGGGAGAAATGGGTTAGGGTTAGGGTTAGGGTTAGGGTTAGGGTTAGGGTTAGGGTTGAGAACCTCTGTGGGTCATTAGAATGCTCTTGAACATGTTTTATTTTGCTCACTTTGTTACGTTTACTGTGTTTTCCTATATATATATATATATAGTATTACACTCACTTTGTTACAGTTACAGGGGAGAAATGGGGTAGGGTTAGGGTTAGGGTTAGGGTTAGGGTTAGGGTTAGGGTTGAGAACCTCTGTGGGTCATTAGAATGCTCTTGAACATGCTTTATTTTGCTCACTTTGTTACGTTTACTGTGTTTTCCTATATATCTATATATATAGTATTACACTCACTTTGTTACAGTTACAGGGGAGAAATGGGTTAGGGTTAGGGTTAGGGTTAGGGTTAGGGTTAGGGTTAGGGTTAGGGTTGAGAACCTCTGTGGGTCATTAGAATGCTCTTGAACATGCTTTATTTTGCTCACTTTGTTACGTTTCCTGTGTTTTCCTGTATATATATATATATATAGTATTACACTCACTTTGTTACAGTTACAGGGGAGAAATGGGGTTAGGGGGTTAGGGGTTAGGGTTAGGGTTAGGGTTAGGGTTAGGGTTGAGAACCTCTGTGGGTCATTAGAATGCTCTTGAACATGCTTTATTTTGATCACTTTGTTACGTTTCCTGTGTTTTCCTGTATATATATATACATATAGTATTACACTCACTTTGTTACAGTTACAGGGGAGAAATGGGTTAGGGTTAGGGTTAGGGTTAGGGTTAGGGTTAGGGTTAGGGTTGAGAACCTCTGTGGGTCATTAGAATGCTCTTGAACATGCTTTATTTAGCTCACTTTGTTACGTTTACTGTGTTTTCCTATATATCTATATATATAGTATTACACTCACTTTGTTACAGTTAGGGTTAGGTTTAGGGTTAGGGTTAGGGTTAGGGTTAGGGTTGAGAACCTCTGTGGGTCATTAGAATGCTCTTGAACATGTTTTATTTTGCTCACTTTGTTACGTTTCCTCTGTTTTCCTGTATATATATATACATATAGTATTACACTCACTTTGTTACAGTTACAGGGGAGAAATGGGTTAGGGTTAGGGTTAGGGTTAGGGTTAGGGTTAGGGTTAGGGTTGAGTACCTCTGTGGGTCATTAGAATGCTCTTGAACATGCTTTATTTTGCTCACTTTGTTACATTTACTGTGTTTTCCTATATATCTATATATATAGTGTTGCACTCACTTTGTTACAGTTACAGGGGAGAAATGGGTTAGGGTTAGGGTTAGGGTTAGGGTTAGGGTTGGGGTTGAGAACCTCTGTGGGTCATTAGAATGCTCTTGAACATACTTTATTTTGCTCACTTTGTTACGTTTACTGTGTTTTCCTATATATCTAGATATATAGTATTACACTCGCTTTGTTACAGTTAGAGGGGAGAAATGGGGTAGGGTTAGGTTTACGGTTAGGGTTAGGGTTAGGGTTAGGGTTAGGGTTAGGGTTGAGAACCTCTGTGGGTCATTAGAATCCTCTTGAACATGCTTTATTTTGATCACTTTGTTACGTTTCCTCTGTTTTCCTGTATATATATATACATATAGTATTACACTCACTTTGTTACAGTTACAGGGGAGAAATGGGTTAGGGTTAGGGTTAGGTATAGGGTTAGGGTTAGGGTTAGGGTTAGGGTTAGGGTTAGGGTTAGGGTTGAGAACCTCTGTGGGTCATTAGAATGCTCTTGAACATGTTTTATTTTGCTCACTTTGTTACGTTTCCTCTGTTTTCCTGTATATATATATATATATAGTATTACACTCACTTTGTTACAGTTACAGGGGAGAAATGGGTTAGGGTTAGGGTTAGGGTTAGGGTTAGGGTTAGGGTTGAGTACCTCTGTGGGTCATTAGAATGCTCTTGAACATGCTTTATTTTGCTCACTTTGTTACATTTACTGTGTTTTCCTATATATCTATATATATAGTATTACACTCACTTTGTTACAGTTACAGGGGAGAAATGGGGTAGGGTTAGGGGTTAGGGTTAGGGTTAGGGTTAGGGTTAGGGTTAGGGTTGAGTACCTCTGTGGGTCATTAGAATGCTCTTGAACATGCTTTATTTTGATCACTTTGTTACGTTTACTGTGTTTTCCTATATATATATATACATATAGTATTACACTCACTTTGTTACAGTTACAGGGGAGAAATGGGTTAGGGTTAGTGGTAGGTTTAGGGTTAGGGTTAGGGTTAGGGTTAGGGTTAGGGTTGAGAACCTCTGTGGGTCATTAGAATGCTCTTGAACATGTTTTATTTTGCTCACTTTGTTACGTTTCCTCTGTTTTCCTGTATATATATATACATATAGTATTACACTCACTTTGTTACAGTTACAGGGGAGAAATGGGTTAGGGTTAGTGTTAGGGTTAGGGTTAGGGTTAGGGTTAGGGATGAGTACCTCTGTGGGTCATTAGAATGCTCTTGAACATGCTTTATTTTGCTCACTTTGTTACATTTACTGTGTTTTCCTATATATATATATATATAGTGTTGCACTCACTTTGTTACAGTTACAGGGGAGAAATGGGTTAGGGTTAGGGTTAGGGTTAGGGTTAGGGTTGGGGTTGAGAACCTCTGTGGGTCATTAGAATGCTCTTGAACATACTTTATTTTGCTCACTTTGTTACGTTTACTGTGTTTTCCTATATATCTAGATATATAGTATTACACTCGCTTTGTTACAGTTAGAGGGGAGAAATGGGGTAGGGTTAGGTTTACGGTTAGTGTTAGGGTTAGGGTTAGGGTTAGGGTTGAGAACCTCTGTGGGTCATTAGAATCCTCTTGAACATGCTTTATTTTGATCACTTTGTTACGTTTCCTCTGTTTTCCTGTATATATATATACATATAGTATTACACTCACTTTGTTACAGTTACAGGGGAGAAATGGGTTAGGGTTAGGGTTAGGGTTAGGGTTAGGGTTAGGGTTAGGGTTAGGGTTAGGGTTAGGGTTGAGAACCTCTGTGGGTCATTAGAATGCTCTTGAACATGTTTTATTTTGCTCACTTTGTTACGTTTCCTTTGTTTTCCTGTATATATATATACATATAGTATTACACTCACTTTGTTACAGTTACAGGGGAGAAATGGGTTAGGGTTAGGGTTAGGGTTAGGGTTAGGGTTAGGGTTAGGGTTAGGGTTAGGGTTAGGGTTGAGAACCTCTGTGGGTCATTAGAATGCTCTTGAACATGTTTTATTTTGCTCACTTTGTTACGTTTCCTCTGTTTTCCTGTATATATATATATATATAGTATTACACTCACTTTGTTACAGTTACAGGGGAGAAATGGGTTAGGGTTAGGGTTAGGGTTAGGGTTAGGGTTAGGGTTGAGTACCTCTGTGGGTCATTAGAATGCTCTTGAACATGCTTTATTTTGCTCACTTTGTTACATTTACTGTGTTTTCCTATATATCTATATATATAGTGTTGCACTCACTTTGTTACAGTTACAGGGGAGAAATGGGTTAGGGTTAGGGTTAGGGTTAGGGTTAGGGTTGGGGTTGAGAACCTCTGTGGGTCATTAGAATGCTCTTGAACATACTTTATTTTGCTCACTTTGTTACGTTTACTGTGTTTTCCTATATATCTAGATATATAGTATTACACTCGCTTTGTTACAGTTAGAGGGGAGAAATGGGGTAGGGTTAGGTTTACGGTTAGGGTTAGGGTTAGGGTTAGGGTTAGGGTTAGGGTTGAGAACCTCTGTGGGTCATTAGAATCCTCTTGAACATGCTTTATTTTGATCACTTTGTTACGTTTCCTCTGTTTTCCTGTATATATATATACATATAGTATTA
>NW_026915544.1:12500-13667 GCF_034315485.1 Pezoporus occidentalis
TCATTAGAATGCTCTTGAACATGCTTTATTTTGCTCACTTTGTTACGTTTACTGTGTTTTCCTGTATATATATATATATATAGTATTACACTCACTTTGTTACAGTTACAGGGGAGAAATGGGTTAGGGTTAGGTTAGGGTTAGGGTTAGGGTTAGGGTTAGGGTTGAGAACCTCTGTGGGTCATTAGAATCCTCTTGAACATGCTTTATTTTGCTCACTTTGTTACGTTTACTGTGTTTTCCTGTATATATATATACATATAGTATTACACTCACTTTGTTACAGTTACAGGGGAGAAATGGGTTAGGGTTAGGGTTAGGGTTAGGGTTAGGGTTAGGGTTAGGGTTGAGAACCTCTGTGGGTCATTAGAATGCTCTTGAACATGCTTTATTTTGCTCACTTTGTTACATTTACTGTGTTTTCCTATATATATATATATATAGTGTTGCACTCACTTTGTTACAGTTACAGGGGAGAAATGGGTTAGGGTTAGGGTTAGGGTTAGGGTTAGGGTTAGGGTTAGGGTTGAGAACCTCTGTGGGTCATTAGAATGCTCTTGAACATACTTTATTTTGCTCACTTTGTTACGTTTCTGTGTTTTCCTATATATATAGATATATAGTATTACACTCACTTTGTTACAGTTACAGGGGAGAAATGGGTTAGGGTTAGGGTTAGGGTTTTTAGGTTTATATATATATACATATAGTATTACACTCACTTTGTTACAGTTACAGGGGAGAAATGGGTTAGGGTTAGTGTTAGGGTTAGGGTTAGGGTTAGGGTTGAGTACCTCTGTGGGTCATTAGAATGCTCTTGAACATGCTTTATTTTGCTCACTTTGTTACATTTACTGTGTTTTCCTATATATCTATATATATAGTGTTGCACTCACTTTGTTACAGTTACAGGGGAGAAATGGGTTAGGGTTAGGGTTAGGGTTAGGGTTAGGGTTGGGGTTGAGAACCTCTGTGGGTCATTAGAATGCTCTTGAACATACTTTATTTTGCTCACTTTGTTACGTTTACTGTGTTTTCCTATATATCTAGAGGGAGAAATGGGGTAGGGTTAGGGTTAGGGTTGGGGTTAGGGTTAGGGTTAGGGTTAGGGTTAGGGTTAGGGTTGAGAACCTCTGTGGGTCATTAGAATCCTCTTGAACATGCTTT
>NW_026915545.1:0-13594 GCF_034315485.1 Pezoporus occidentalis
GCTTTTTGGGGCCCCCAGCAAAACCAAATTTAAACTTTTGCTACCCTTCACAAAACATTTAATTTGGGATCCCGTTCCCTGCTCCCTTTTTTCAGGAAAAGCAAGAATGGGGCAGTTGACCCGCTCCCCGCAAACCGCAAGAAGCAGTGGCTCTCCCCACTGCGAAGAAACCCCAGGGAAAACTTCTGGGTTTCACCAAAGGTCTTTGAACTTCCCCTTTGGTCTCCCGGGGGCAACCAAAAATATTTAAACCCCAAATTTGCTTCTCCACGCAGGAGCCCGGATAAGCCGGTTTTGGGCCCGTCCCACACAAATTCGGTTGACTTTTCTCCTGTTTCCCCAACAACATTGGGGACCCTCGGCTTTTCCCGCTCCCCAAACAGGAAAAACAGAATGGGAACCCCCCCCCCCCCCCCCCCCCCCCCCCCCCCCCCCCCCCCCCCCCCCCCCCCCCCCCCCCCCCCCCCCCCCCCCCCCCCCCCCCCCCCCCCCCCCCCCCCTTTGAATGGAATCAGTTCAGAGCCTGCTCTCTGCTGTCAGCAACACAGTCAGCACAGATAGAACAGTGGCATCTGCTCCCACTGCAGAAGAACCAGCAGGGAAAGCTAGTGCTGGGGCTCTTCAGCACACAGGCTGCTTTGCAACGGTGTCACCATCATTGCAGTCTCTCCTCGGTTTCATACGTAAAAGTCCGTTTGAATCCAAATTCTCAGCTGGTCTCTCTCAGCTGCAGGCAGCACAGTGAGTACAGCACGAACGTTTGGCTTCTGCTCCCACAGCAGAAGAGCCAGGATTGAAAGCTTGTGCTGGACCTGTTCAGCACACAATCACCTTTACATTGGTGCATCCATCGTTGCTTTCACTGCTCCCTTTCATACAGGAAAAGCATTTGAATGGAATCAGTTCAGAGCCTGCTCTCTGCTGGCAGCAACACAGTCAGCACAGAAAGAACAGTGGCATCTGCTCCCACAGCAGAAGAACCAGCAGGGAAAGCTAGTGCTGGGCCTCTTCAGCACACAGGCTGCTTTGCAACAGTGTCACCATCATTGCAGTCTCTCCTCGGTTTCATACCTAAAAGTCCATTTGAATCCAAATTCTCAGCTGGTCGCTCTCAGCTGCAGGCAGCACAGTGAGTACAGCAGGAACGTTTGGCTTCTGCTCCCACAGCAGAAGGGCCAGGATTGAAAGCTTGTGCTGGACCTGTTCAGCACACAATCACCTTTACATTGGTGCATCCATCGTTGCTTTCACTGCTTCCTTTCAAACAGGAAAAGCATTTGAATGGAATCAGTTCAGAGCCTGCTCTCTGCTGGCAGCAACACAGTCAGCACAGAATGAACAGTGGCATCTGCTCCCACAGCAGAAGAACCAGCAGGGAAAGCTAGTGCTGGGGCCCTTCAGCACACAGGCTGCTTTGCAACGGTGTCACCATCATTGCAGTCTCTCCTCGGTTTCATACCTAAAAGTCCATTTGAATCCAAATTCTCAGCTGGTCTCTCTCAGCTGCAGGCAGCACAGTGAGTACAGCAGGAACGTTTGGCTTCTGCTCCCCCAGCAGAAGAGCCAGGATTGAAAGCTTGTGCTGGACCCGTTCAGCACACAATCACCTTTACATTGGTGCATCCATCGTTGCTTTCACTGCTCCCTTTCATACAGGAAAAGCATTTGAATGGAATCAGTTCAGAGCCTGCTCTCTGCTGGCAGCAACACAGTCAGCACAGAATGAACAGTGGCATCTGCTCCCACAGCAGAAGAACCAGCAGGGAAAGCTAGTGCTGGGCCTCTTCAGCACACAGGCTGCTTTGCAACGGTGTCACCATCATTGCAGTCTCTCCTCGGTTTCATACCTAAAACTCCATTTGAATCCAAATTCTCAGCTGGTCTCTCAGCTGCAGGCAGCACAGTGAGTACAGCACGAACGTTTGGCTTCTGCTCCCACAGCAGAAGAGCCAGGATTGAAAGCTTGTGCTGGACCTGTTCAGCACACAATCACCTTTACATTGGTGCATCCATCGTTGCTTTCACTGCTCCCTTTCATACAGGAAAAGCATTTGAATGGAATCAGTTCAGAGCCTGCTCTCTGCTGGCAGCAACACAGTCAGCACAGAATGAACAGTGGCATCTGCTCCCACAGCAGAAGAACCAGCAGGGAAAGCTAGTGCTGGGCCTCTTCAGCACACAGGCTGCTTTGCAACGGTGTCACCATCATTGCAGTCTCTCCTCGGTTTCATACCTAAAAGTCCATTTGAATCCAAATTCTCAGCTGGTCTCTCTCAGCTGCAGGCAGCACAGTGAGTACAGCACGAACGTTTGGCTTCTGCTCCCACAGCAGAAGAGCCAGGATTGAAAGCTTGTGCTGGACCTGTTCAGCACACAATCACCTTTACATTGGTGCATCCATCGTTGCTTTCACTGCTCCCTTTCATACAGGAAAAGCATTTGAATGGAATCAGTTCAGAGCCTGCTCTCTGCTGGCAGCAACACAGTCAGCACAGAATGAACAGTGGCATCTGCTCCCACAGCAGAAGAACCAGCAGGGAAAGCTAGTGCTGGGCCTCTTCAGCACACAGGCTGCTTTGCAACGGTGTCACCATCATTGCAGTCTCTCCTCGGTTTCATACCTAAAAGTCCATTTGAATCCAAATTCTCAGCTGGTCGCTTCTCAGTGCAGTCTCTCCTTCGGTTTCATACCTAAAACTCCATTTGAATCCAAATTCTCAGCTGGTCTCTCTCAGCTGCAGGCAGCACAGTGAGTACAGCACGAACGTTTGGCTTCTGCTCCCACAGCAGAAGAGCCAGGATTGAAAGCTTGTGCTGGACCTGTTCAGCACACAATCACCTTTACATTGGTGCATCCATCGTTGCTTTCACTGCTCCCTTTCATACAGGAAAAGCATTTGAATGGAATCAGTTCAGAGCCTGCTCTCTGCTGGCAGCAACACAGTCAGCACAGAATGAACAGTGGCATCTGCTCCCACAGCAGAAGAACCAGCAGGGAAAGCTAGTGCTGGGCCTCTTCAGCACACAGGCTGCTTTGCAACGGTGTCACCATCATTGCAGTCTCTCCTCGGTTTCATACCTAAAACTCCATTTGAATCCAAATTCTCAGCTGGTCGCTTTCAGCTGCCCAGCAGCACAGTGAGTACAGCACGAACGTTTGGCTTCTGCTCCCACAGCAGAAGAGCCAGGATTGAAAGCTTGTGCTGGACCTGTTCAGCACACAATCACCTTTACATTGGTGCATCCATCGTTGCTTTCACTGCTCCCTTTCATACAGGAAAAGCATTTGAATGGAATCAGTTCAGAGCCTGCTCTCTGCTGGCAGCAACACAGTCAGCACAGAATGAACAGTGGCATCTGCTCCCACAGCAGAAGAACCAGCAGGGAAAGCTAGTGCTGGGCCTCTTCAGCACACAGGCTGCTTTGCAACGGTGTCACCATCATTGCAGTCTCTCCTCGGTTTCATACCTAAAACTCCATTTGAATCCAAATTCTCAGCTGGTCTCTCTCAGCTGCAGGCAGCACAGTGAGTACAGCACGAACGTTTGGCTTCTGCTCCCACAGCAGAAGAGCCAGGATTGAAAGCTTGTGCTGGACCTGTTCAGCACACAATCACCTTTACATTGGTGCATCCATCGTTGCTTTCACTGCTCCCTTTCATACAGGAAAAGCATTTGAATGGAATCAGTTCAGAGCCTGCTCTCTGCTGCGCAGCAACACAGTCAGCACAGAATGAACAGTGGCATCTGCTCCCACAGCAGAAGAACCAGCAGGGAAAGCTAGTGCTGGGCCTCTTCAGCACACAGGCTGCTTTGCAACGGTGTCACCATCATTGCAGTCTCTCCTCGGTTTCATACCTAAAACTCCATTTGAATCCAAATTCTCAGCTGGTCTCTCTCAGCTGCAGGCAGCACAGTGAGTACAGCACGAACGTTTGGCTTCTGCTCCCACAGCAGAAGAGCCAGGATTGAAAGCTTGTGCTGGACCTGTTCAGCACACAATCACCTTTACATTGGTGCATCCATCGTTGCTTTCACTGCTCCCTTTCATACAGGAAAAGCATTTGAATGGAATCAGTTCAGAGCCTGCTCTCTGCTGGCAGCAACACAGTCAGCACAGAATGAACAGTGGCATCTGCTCCCACAGCAGAAGAACCAGCAGGGAAAGCTAGTGCTGGGCCTCTTCAGCACACAGGCTGCTTTGCAACGGTGTCACCATCATTGCAGTCTCTCCTCGGTTTCATACCTAAAACTCCATTTGAATCCAAATTCTCAGCTGGTCTCTCTCAGCTGCAGGCAGCACAGTGAGTACAGCACGAACGTTTGGCTTCTGCTCCCACAGCAGAAGAGCCAGGATTGAAAGCTTGTGCTGGACCTGTTCAGCACACAATCACCTTTACATTGGTGCATCCATCGTTGCTTTCACTGCTCCCTTTCATACAGGAAAAGCATTTGAATGGAATCAGTTCAGAGCCTGCTCTCTGCTGGCAGCAACACAGTCAGCACAGAATGAACAGTGGCATCTGCTCCCACAGCAGAAGAACCAGCAGGGAAAGCTAGTGCTGGGCCTCTTCAGCACACAGGCTGCTTTGCAACGGTGTCACCATCATTGCAGTCTCTCCTCGGTTTCATACCTAAAACTCCATTTGAATCCAAATTCTCAGCTGGTCGCTTTCAGCTGCAGCAGCACAGTGAGTACAGCACGAACGTTTGGCTTCTGCTCCCACAGCAGAAGAGCCAGGATTGAAAGCTTGTGCTGGACCTGTTCAGCACACAATCACCTTTACATTGGTGCATCCATCGTTGCTTTCACTGCTCCCTTTCATACAGGAAAAGCATTTGAATGGAATCAGTTCAGAGCCTGCTCTCTGCTGGCAGCAACACAGTCAGCACAGAATGAACAGTGGCATCTGCTCCCACAGCAGAAGAACCAGCAGGGAAAGCTAGTGCTGGGCCTCTTCAGCACACAGGCTGCTTTGCAACGGTGTCACCATCATTGCAGTCTCTCCTCGGTTTCATACCTAAAACTCCATTTGAATCCAAATTCTCAGCTGGTCTCTCTCAGCTGCAGGCAGCACAGTGAGTACAGCACGAACGTTTGGCTTCTGCTCCCACAGCAGAAGAGCCAGGATTGAAAGCTTGTGCTGGACCTGTTCAGCACACAATCACCTTTACATTGGTGCATCCATCGTTGCTTTCACTGCTCCCTTTCATACAGGAAAAGCATTTGAATGGAATCAGTTCAGAGCCTGCTCTCTGCTGCGCAGCAACACAGTCAGCACAGAATGAACAGTGGCATCTGCTCCCACAGCAGAAGAACCAGCAGGGAAAGCTAGTGCTGGGCCTCTTCAGCACACAGGCTGCTTTGCAACGGTGTCACCATCATTGCAGTCTCTCCTCGGTTTCATACCTAAAACTCCATTTGAATCCAAATTCTCAGCTGGTCGCTCTCAGCTGCCCAGCAGCACAGTGAGTACAGCACGAACGTTTGGCTTCTGCTCCCACAGCAGAAGAGCCAGGATTGAAAGCTTGTGCTGGACCTGTTCAGCACACAATCACCTTTACATTGGTGCATCCATCGTTGCTTTCACTGCTCCCTTTCATACAGGAAAAGCATTTGAATGGAATCAGTTCAGAGCCTGCTCTCTGCTGGCAGCAACACAGTCAGCACAGAATGAACAGTGGCATCTGCTCCCACAGCAGAAGAACCAGCAGGGAAAGCTAGTGCTGGGCCTCTTCAGCACACAGGCTGCTTTGCAACGGTGTCACCATCATTGCAGTCTCTCCTCGGTTTCATACCTAAAACTCCATTTGAATCCAAATTCTCAGCTGGTCTCTCTCAGCTGCAGGCAGCACAGTGAGTACAGCACGAACGTTTGGCTTCTGCTCCCACAGCAGAAGAGCCAGGATTGAAAGCTTGTGCTGGACCTGTTCAGCACACAATCACCTTTACATTGGTGCATCCATCGTTGCTTTCACTGCTCCCTTTCATACAGGAAAAGCATTTGAATGGAATCAGTTCAGAGCCTGCTCTCTGCTGGCAGCAACACAGTCAGCACAGAATGAACAGTGGCATCTGCTCCCACAGCAGAAGAACCAGCAGGGAAAGCTAGTGCTGGGCCTCTTCAGCACACAGGCTGCTTTGCAACGGTGTCACCATCATTGCAGTCTCTCCTCGGTTTCATACCTAAAACTCCATTTGAATCCAAATTCTCAGCTGGTCGCTCTCAGCTGCCCAGCAGCACAGTGAGTACAGCACGAACGTTTGGCTTCTGCTCCCACAGCAGAAGAGCCAGGATTGAAAGCTTGTGCTGGACCTGTTCAGCACACAATCACCTTTACATTGGTGCATCCATCGTTGCTTTCACTGCTCCCTTTCATACAGGAAAAGCATTTGAATGGAATCAGTTCAGAGCCTGCTCTCTGCTGGCAGCAACACAGTCAGCACAGAATGAACAGTGGCATCTGCTCCCACAGCAGAAGAACCAGCAGGGAAAGCTAGTGCTGGGCCTCTTCAGCACACAGGCTGCTTTGCAACGGTGTCACCATCATTGCAGTCTCTCCTCGGTTTCATACCTAAAACTCCATTTGAATCCAAATTCTCAGCTGGTCGCTCTCAGCTGCAGGCAGCACAGTGAGTACAGCACGAACGTTTGGCTTCTGCTCCCACAGCAGAAGAGCCAGGATTGAAAGCTTGTGCTGGACCTGTTCAGCACACAATCACCTTTACATTGGTGCATCCATCGTTGCTTTCACTGCTCCCTTTCATACAGGAAAAGCATTTGAATGGAATCAGTTCAGAGCCTGCTCTCTGCTGCGCAGCAACACAGTCAGCACAGAATGAACAGTGGCATCTGCTCCCACAGCAGAAGAACCAGCAGGGAAAGCTAGTGCTGGGCCTCTTCAGCACACAGGCTGCTTTGCAACGGTGTCACCATCATTGCAGTCTCTCCTCGGTTTCATACCTAAAACTCCATTTGAATCCAAATTCTCAGCTGGTCTCTCTCAGCTGCAGGCAGCACAGTGAGTACAGCACGAACGTTTGGCTTCTGCTCCCACAGCAGAAGAGCCAGGATTGAAAGCTTGTGCTGGACCTGTTCAGCACACAATCACCTTTACATTGGTGCATCCATCGTTGCTTTCACTGCTCCCTTTCATACAGGAAAAGCATTTGAATGGAATCAGTTCAGAGCCTGCTCTCTGCTGCGCAGCAACACAGTCAGCACAGAATGAACAGTGGCATCTGCTCCCACAGCAGAAGAACCAGCAGGGAAAGCTAGTGCTGGGCCTCTTCAGCACACAGGCTGCTTTGCAACGGTGTCACCATCATTGCAGTCTCTCCTCGGTTTCATACCTTCATAAAATCCATTTGAATCCAAATTCTCAGCTGGTCTCTCTCAGCTGCAGGCAGCACAGTGAGTACAGCACGAAC
The DNA here is from genome assembly GCF_034315485.1 of Pezoporus occidentalis. Taxonomy (NCBI): domain Eukaryota; kingdom Metazoa; phylum Chordata; class Aves; order Psittaciformes; family Psittacidae; genus Pezoporus; species Pezoporus occidentalis. The sequence continues at coordinate 7,432 of NW_026915545.1, forward strand.
GTTTGGCTTCTGCTCCCACAGCAGAAGAGCCAGGATTGAAAGCTTGTGCTGGACCTGTTCAGCACACAATCACCTTTACATTGGTGCATCCATCGTTGCTTTCACTGCTCCCTTTCATACAGGAAAAGCATTTGAATGGAATCAGTTCAGAGCCTGCTCTCTGCTGCGCAGCAACACAGTCAGCACAGAATGAACAGTGGCATCTGCTCCCACAGCAGAAGAACCAGCAGGGAAAGCTAGTGCTGGGCCTCTTCAGCACACAGGCTGCTTTGCAACGGTGTCACCATCATTGCAGTCTCTCCTCGGTTTCATACCTAAAACTCCATTTGAATCCAAATTCTCAGCTGGTCGCTCTCAGCTGCCCAGCAGCACAGTGAGTACAGCACGAACGTTTGGCTTCTGCTCCCACAGCAGAAGAGCCAGGATTGAAAGCTTGTGCTGGACCTGTTCAGCACACAATCACCTTTACATTGGTGCATCCATCGTTGCTTTCACTGCTCCCTTTCATACAGGAAAAGCATTTGAATGGAATCAGTTCAGAGCCTGCTCTCTGCTGGCAGCAACACAGTCAGCACAGAATGAACAGTGGCATCTGCTCCCACAGCAGAAGAACCAGCAGGGAAAGCTAGTGCTGGGCCTCTTCAGCACACAGGCTGCTTTGCAACGGTGTCACCATCATTGCAGTCTCTCCTCGGTTTCATACCTAAAACTCCATTTGAATCCAAATTCTCAGCTGGTCGCTCTCTCAGCTGCCCAGCAGCACAGTGAGTACAGCACGAACGTTTGGCTTCTGCTCCCACAGCAGAAGAGCCAGGATTGAAAGCTTGTGCTGGACCTGTTCAGCACACAATCACCTTTACATTGGTGCATCCATCGTTGCTTTCACTGCTCCCTTTCATACAGGAAAAGCATTTGAATGGAATCAGTTCAGAGCCTGCTCTCTGCTGGCAGCAACACAGTCAGCACAGAAAGAACAGTGGCATCTGCTCCCACAGCAGAAGAACCAGCAGGGAAAGCTAGTGCTGGGCCTCTTCAGCACACAGGCTGCTTTGCAACGGTGTCACCATCATTGCAGTCTCTCCTCGGTTTCATACCTAAAACTCCATTTGAATCCAAATTCTCAGCTGGTCTCTCTCAGCTGCAGGCAGCACAGTGAGTACAGCACGAACGTTTGGCTTCTGCTCCCACAGCAGAAGAGCCAGGATTGAAAGCTTGTGCTGGACCTGTTCAGCACACAATCACCTTTACATTGGTGCATCCATCGTTGCTTTCACTGCTCCCTTTCATACAGGAAAAGCATTTGAATGGAATCAGTTCAGAGCCTGCTCTCTGCTGGCAGCAACACAGTCAGCACAGAATGAACAGTGGCATCTGCTCCCACAGCAGAAGAACCAGCAGGGAAAGCTAGTGCTGGGCCTCTTCAGCACACAGGCTGCTTTGCAACGGTGTCACCATCATTGCAGTCTCTCCTCGGTTTCATACCTAAAACTCCATTTGAATCCAAATTCTCAGCTGGTCTCTCTCAGCTGCAGGCAGCACAGTGAGTACAGCACGAACGTTTGGCTTCTGCTCCCACAGCAGAAGAGCCAGGAGGGAAAGCTTGTGCTGGACCTGTTCAGCACACAATCACCTTTACATTGGTGCATCCATCGTTGCTTTCACTGCTCCCTTTCATACAGGAAAAGCATTTGAATGGAATCAGTTCAGAGCCTGCTCTCTGCTGGCAGCAACACAGTCAGCACAGAACGAACAGTGGCATCTGCTCCCACAGCAGAAGAACCAGCAGGGAAAGCTAGTGCTGGGCCTCTTCAGCACACAGGCTGCTTTGCAACGGTGTCACCATCATTGCAGTCTCTCCTCGGTTTCATACCTAAAAGTCCATTTGAATCCAAATTCTCAGCTGGTCGCTCTCAGCTGCAGGCAGCACAGTGAGTACAGCACGAACGTTTGGCTTCTGCTCCCACAGCAGAAGAGCCAGGATTGAAAGCTTGTGCTGGACCTGTTCAGCACACAATCACCTTTACATTGGTGCATCCATCGTTGCTTTCACTGCTCCCTTTCATACAGGAAAAGCATTTGAATGGAATCAGTTCAGAGCCTGCTCTCTGCTGGCAGCAACACAGTCAGCACAGAATGAACAGTGGCATCTGCTCCCACAGCAGAAGAACCAGCAGGGAAAGCTAGTGCTGGGCCTCTTCAGCACACAGGCTGCTTTGCAACGGTGTCACCATCATTGCAGTCTCTCCTCGGTTTCATACCTAAAACTCCATTTGAATCCAAATTCTCAGCTGGTCGCTCTCAGCTGCCCAGCAGCACAGTGAGTACAGCACGAACGTTTGGCTTCTGCTCCCACAGCAGAAGAGCCAGGATTGAAAGCTTGTGCTGGACCTGTTCAGCACACAATCACCTTTACATTGGTGCATCCATCGTTGCTTTCACTGCTCCCTTTCATACAGGAAAAGCATTTGAATGGAATCAGTTCAGAGCCTGCTCTCTGCTGCGCAGCAACACAGTCAGCACAGAATGAACAGTGGCATCTGCTCCCACAGCAGAAGAACCAGCAGGGAAAGCTAGTGCTGGGCCTCTTCAGCACACAGGCTGCTTTGCAACGGTGTCACCATCATTGCAGTCTCTCCTCGGTTTCATACCTAAAACTCCATTTGAATCCAAATTCTCAGCTGGTCTCTCAGCTGCAGGCAGCACAGTGAGTACAGCACGAACGTTTGGCCTCTGCTCCCACAGCAGAAGAGCCAGGATTGAAAGCTGGTGCTGGACCTGTTCAGCACACAATCACCTTTACATTGGTGCATCCATCGTTGCTTTCACTGCTCCCTTTCATACAGGAAAAGCATTTGAATGGAATCAGTTCAGAGCCTGCTCTCTGCTGGCAGCAACACAGTCAGCACAGAACGAACAGTGGCATCTGCTCCCACAGCAGAAGAACCAGCAGGGAAAGCTAGTGCTGGGCCTCTTCAGCACACAGGCTGCTTTGCAACGGTGTCACCATCATTGCAGTCTCTCCTCGGTTTCATACCTAAAACTCCATTTGAATCCAAATTCTCAGCTGGTCTCTCTCAGCTGCAGGCAGCACAGTGAGTACAGCACGAACGTTTGGCTTCTGCTCCCACAGCAGAAGAGCCAGGAGGGAAAGCTTGTGCTGGACCTGTTCAGCACACAATCACCTTTACATTGGTGCATCCATCGTTGCTTTCACTGCTCCCTTTCATACAGGAAAAGCATTTGAATGGAATCAGTTCAGAGCCTGCTCTCTGCTGGCAGCAACACAGTCAGCACAGAATGAACAGTGGCATCTGCTCCCACAGCAGAAGAACCAGCAGGGAAAGCTAGTGCTGGGCCTCTTCAGCACACAGGCTGCTTTGCAACGGTGTCACCATCATTGCAGTCTCTCCTCGGTTTCATACCTAAAACTCCATTTGAATCCAAATTCTCAGCTGGTCTCTCTCAGCTGCCCAGCAGCATAGTGAGTACAGCACGAACGTTTGGCTTCTGCTCCCACAGCAGAAGAGCCAGGAAAGAAAGCTTGTGCTGAACCTGTTCAGAACACAATCACCTTTACATTGGTGCATCCATCGTTGCTTTCACTGCTCCCTTTCATACAGGAAAAGCATTTGAATGGAATCAGTTCAGAGCCTGCTCTCTGCTGGCAGCAACACAGTCAGCACAGAATGAACAGTGGCATCTGCTCCCACAGCAGAAGAACCAGCAGGGAAAGCTAGTGCTGGGCCTCTTCAGCACACAGGCTGCTTTGCAACGGTGTCACCATCATTGCAGTCTCTCCTCGGTTTCATACCTAAAACTCCATTTGAATCCAAATTCTCAGCTGGTCTCTCTCAGCTGCAGGCAGCACAGTGAGTACAGCACGAACGTTTGGCCTCTGCTCCCACAGCAGAAGTGTCAGGATTGAAAGCTTGTGCTGGACCTGTTCAGCACACAATCACCTTTACATTGGTGCATCCATCGTTGCTTTCACTGCTCCCTTTCATACAGGAAAAGCATTTGAATGGAATCAGTTCAGAGCCTGCTCTCTGCTGCGCAGCAACACTGTCAGCACAGAACGAACAGTGGCATCTGCTCCCACAGCAGAAGAACCAGCAGGGAAAGCTAGTGCTGGGCCTCTTCAGCACACAGGCTGCTTTGCAACGGTGTCACCATCATTGCAGTCTCTCCTCGGTTTCATACCTAAAACTCCATTTGAATCCAAATTCTCAGCTGGTCTCTCTCAGCTGCAGGCAGCACAGTGATTACAGCACGAACGTTTGGCTTCTGCTCCCACAGCAGAAGAGCCAGGATTGAAAGCTTGTGCTGGACCTGTTCAGCACACAATCACCTTTACATTGGTGCATCCATCGTTGCTTTCACTGCTCCCTTTCATACAGGAAAAGCATTTGAATGGAATCAGTTCAGAGCCTGCTCTCTGCTGGCAGCAACACAGTCAGCACAGAATGAACAGTGGCATCTGCTCCCACAGCAGAAGAACCAGCAGGGAAAGCTAGTGCTGGGCCTCTTCAGCACACAGGCTGCTTTGCAACGGTGTCACCATCATTGCAGTCTCTCCTCGGTTTCATACCTAAAACTCCATTTGAATCCAAATTCTCAGCTGGTCGCTCTCAGCTGCAGGCAGCACAGTGAGTACAGCACGAACGTTTGGCTTCTGCTCCCACAGCAGAAGAGCCAGGATTGAAAGCTTGTGCTGGACCTGTTCAGCACACAATCACCTTTACATTGGTGCATCCATCGTTGCTTTCACTGCTCCCTTTCATACAGGAAAAGCATTTGAATGGAATCAGTTCAGAGCCTGCTCTCTGCTGGCAGCAACACAGTCAGCACAGAATGAACAGTGGCATCTGCTCCCACAGCAGAAGAACCAGCAGGGAAAGCTAGTGCTGGGCCTCTTCAGCACACAGGCTGCTTTGCAACGGTGTCACCATCATTGCAGTCTCTCCTCGGTTTCATACCTAAAACTCCATTTGAATCCAAATTCTCAGCTGGTCGCTCTCAGCTGCAGGCAGCACAGTGAGTACAGCACGAACGTTTGGCTTCTGCTCCCACAGCAGAAGAGCCAGGATTGAAAGCTTGTGCTGGACCTGTTCAGCACACAATCACCTTTACATTGGTGCATCCATCGTTGCTTTCACTGCTCCCTTTCATACAGGAAAAGCATTTGAATGGAATCAGTTCAGAGCCTGCTCTCTGCTGGCAGCAACACAGTCAGCACAGAAAGAACAGTGGCATCTGCTCCCACAGCAGAAGAACCAGCAGGGAAAGCTAGTGCTGGGCCTCTTCAGCACACAGGCTGCTTTGCAACGGTGTCACCATCATTGCAGTCTCTCCTCGGTTTCATACCTAAAACTCCATTTGAATCCAAATTCTCAGCTGGTCTCTCTCAGCTGCAGCAGCACAGTGAGTACAGCACGAACGTTTGGCTTCTGCTCCCACAGCAGAAGAGCCAGGATTGAAAGCTTGTGCTGGACCTGTTCAGCACACAATCACCTTTACATTGGTGCATCCATCGTTGCTTTCACTGCTCCCTTTCATACAGGAAAAGCATTTGAATGGAATCAGTTCAGAGCCTGCTCTCTGCTGCGCAGCAACACAGTCAGCACAGAATGAACAGTGGCATCTGCTCCCACAGCAGAAGAACCAGCAGGGAAAGCTAGTGCTGGGCCTCTTCAGCACACAGGCTGCTTTGCAACGGTGTCACCATCATTGCAGTCTCTCCTCGGTTTCATACCTAAAACTCCATTTGAATCCAAATTCTCAGCTGGTCGCTCTCAGCTGCAGGCAGCACAGTGAGTACAGCACGAACGTTTGGCTTCTGCTCCCACAGCAGAAGAGCCAGGATTGAAAGCTTGTGCTGGACCTGTTCAGCACACAATCACCTTTACATTGGTGCATCCATCGTTGCTTTCACTGCTCCCTTTCATACAGGAAAAGCATTTGAATGGAATCAGTTCAGAGCCTGCTCTCTGCTGCGCAGCAACACAGTCAGCACAGAATGAACAGTGGCATCTGCTCCCACAGCAGAAGAACCAGCAGGGAAAGCTAGTGCTGGGCCTCTTCAGCACACAGGCTGCTTTGCAACGGTGTCACCATCATTGCAGTCTCTCCTCGGTTTCATACCTAAAACTGCATTTGAATCCAA
>NW_026915546.1:0-6518 GCF_034315485.1 Pezoporus occidentalis
AGGCTGTTCCCTGGTTTTGGTTTGTTTCTGCAGATGATGAAGAGGAACTTGTCAAGGTCTGCAGCATGGCTGGCGTCTGCCGTGGGAGTTGTGAGCAGTGAGGTTGCTTCGAGAGGCATGGAACTATGCAAGCTAAGTAGAGGGAGCGCTTTAGGAGGCGAGGGGGTGGGAGACAGCGTCAGAATGGCAGGAAGGTGTTTGAGATGTATCGTTCCAATGTCATTTGTGGGGCTTAAGTCTGGGGTGTCGTGTCAGGGGCAGTAGGTAACGGTCCTTGGTGAACCAGGCAAGGGTGGGAAAGTAGTGTTTGTTGCCTTTGGCTCCTGGCAGAGAGTTGTGCTGTGGCTGCTTCAGGCGAGGTCCAGCTTTGGTTCCTAGCCAGAGAGTTGTGCTTTAGAACTGCCTGGAGAAGTCCTGACCCTGGGAGACCTTCCTAGATACGGTTGGCCGCTTCTTGCGACGTGGGCTGGCCCCCTGCGTAGCAATGAGCGCGCGTTTTTGTGAGTATGAAAGCCCGAGCCTCCTGCTGTGTGAGGGTGGCAGAAGCTCATGCCAGGCAGGTGAAGGTTGCCTGCGCGGGGACGCCCGCTAAGGTTGGGCCTGCCACCTCGCACTGCCATGACGCTTGTCGGAGCTGGTTTGCTGATGGTCTTCCTAGGGTCCTTGGGCTTGGTAAGATAAGGAACCATGAGAAGCATGCTTTGCTATCTCTATAGTTTTTTTTTGTATTAATAAGCTAGCTGTGAGTTTTCTGCTTGTCTCTGGTTTTCTGTCAGATAGATTTCTTGAACTGTGGAACGTATGTGGTGGGGTTTTCCAATCACGGTGTAGTTCTCTCCTCTGGATGAGCTGTGTGAATGGAGAGAAAGAGGTCTGAGAATAAGCTTGTAATTAATGACGCAGGCCCAGAGAGCCTGCTTGGGAGTGGGTGGGATAGTCTATGTAGAGTTAGTGTCTGAGCCAGAGGGTGTGAGGGTCTGGGTTGAGGTGGTTCTTGTGACAAGAACCATGGTCATTGTCTTCTGTTGCACCCCTAGAGCACGGAGGGCAGGAGAGAGCCCAGGTCACTCTGTGGAATGGCTTTGGGACAGGCAAGCGCAGTGTTGAGGAGCTTTGGAGGAGGCCGAGGTTTGGTAAGGAACAGGCCGGGCGGGATGGCTGGGGTGGTGGAGATGAGGGCCACCACAGGCTGTTCCCTGGTTTTGGTTTGTTTCTGCAGATGATGAAGAGGAACTTGTCAAGGTCTGCAGCATGGCTGGCGTCTGCCGTGGGAGTTGTGAGCAGTGAGGTTGCTTCGAGAGGCATGGAACTATGCAAGCTAAGTAGAGGGACGGCTTTAGGAGGCGAGGGGGTGGGAGACAGCGTCAGAATGGCAGGAAGGTGTTTGAGATGTATCGTTCCAATGTAGTGTTTGATCCAGAATGTGTGAGAAGACGCTTGGAGGTGGCTGGGAGGGGAATGGTCAGTTTTAGTGAAGGTAGTGCCTGGGAGTTAAATGCCAGGATGAAAAGGTGCCATTTGTGGGGCTTAAGTCTGGGGTGTCGTGTCAGGGGCAGTAGGTAACGGTCCTTGGTGAACCAGGCAAGGGTGGGAAAGTAGTGTTTGTTGCCTTTGGCTCCTCGCAGAGAGTTGTGCTGTGGCTGCTTCAGGCGAGGTCCAGCTTTGGTTCCTAGCCAGAGAGTTGTGCTTTAGAACTGCCTGGAGAAGTCCTGACCCTGGGAGACCTTCCTAGATACGGTTGGCCGCTTCTTGCGACGTGGGCTGGCCCCCTGCGTAGCAATGAGCGCGCGTTTTTGTGAGTATGAAAGCCCGAGCCTCCTGCTGTGTGAGGGTGGCAGAAGCTCATGCCAGGCAGGTGAAGGTTGCCTGCGCGGGGACGCCCGCTAAGGTTGGGCCTGCCACCTCGCACTGCCATGACGCTTGTCGGAGCTGGTTTGCTGATGGTCTTCCTAGGGTCCTTGGGCTTGGTAAGATAAGGAACCATGAGAAGCATGCTTTGCTATCTCTATAGTTTTTTTTTGTATTAATAAGCTAGCTGTGAGTTTTCTGCTTGTCTCTGGTTTTCTGTCAGATAGATTTCTTGAACTGTGGAACGTATGTGGTGGGGTTTTCTAATCACGGTGTAGTTCTCTCCTCTGGATGAGCTGTGTGAATGGAGAGAAAGAGGTCTGAGAATAAGCTTGTAATTAATGACGCAGGCCCAGAGAGCCTGCTTGGGAGTGGGTGGGATAGTCTATGTAGAGTTAGTGTCTGAGCCAGAGGGTGTGAGGGTCTGGGTTGAGATTGACAGGCATACACAGACTCATATTCAGACAACCCAAGTGTCAGTGTGAGCTTGGGCTGAGCCTTAGAGGCAGAATAAGCTTTTGCTTGGCATTGCTGTGAATAAGGCCTGGTTGCTCTTGCAGATGGTGAGATGGTTAGCCACCTGTGAGAGGGTGATGGAGGAGGGTTGAGCCGAGTGATGGAACCAGGTGAGTCCATCTGTGGTGTCAGAAGCAAATTCCAGTTTATTCTCCTGGTGGGATGATGACTTGCTGTGTGTTTTGAATTTGGAGGTGCGAAGCGAGCTGGGTGCCCCAGAGCTGTCCTGGACTCGGTGAGTTCTGCTTGGCAGACTGAAGCAGCAATTGGTGGAGCGTCTTGTGGTTCTTGTGAAATGAAAACCAGCTCTTCATGTTGTGTTCTGCAGGCGGTGCCCGGGCTCAAAGAAGAGAAGGGAAGGCGTGCAAAGTCCAGCGCAGGAGTAGCAGAGTGATGGGAGAGGGAGTGGGGACTTGGTGAGGGGAGGGTGTTACTTTGAACCTTCTCTCAGGGTTTATCTGTTTCCCTTGGTGTTTCAGGTGCTGCAGACAACTCGGGCGAGGTAAAGGTGCCAATGTTGGAGGGCTGTGAGGAGGTAAGGGGTTTGTGTGTGTGTGCGGTAGCTTAGAATTGAGAAGAACATGTTCAGTGCTTTTAGTATTTGTGTTTGGTATTGCAGGTCTTGCCGTGGATCTTTGGAGTAGGATGAGTGCTTGAGTTGAGTGAGGGAGGTAAGAAGAAGGATTGTGGGGTCGGTCACTTTTGCAAGAACCATGGTCATTGTCTTCTGTTGCACCCCTAGAGCACGGAGGGCAGGAGAGAGCCCAGGTCACTCTGTGGAATGGCTTTGGGACAGGCAAGCGCAGTGTTGAGGAGCTTTGGAGGAGGCCGAGGTTTGGTAAGGAACAGGCCGGGCGGGATGGCTGGGGTGGTGGAGATGAGGGCCACCACAGGCTGTTCCCTGGTTTTGGTTTGTTTCTGCAGATGATGAAGAGGAACTTGTCAAGGTCTGCAGCATGGCTGGCGTCTGCCGTGGGAGTTGTGAGCAGTGAGGTTGCTTCGAGAGGCATGGAACTATGCAAGCTAAGTAGAGGGACGGCTTTAGGAGGCGAGGGGGTGGGAGACAGCGTCAGAATGGCAGGAAGGTGTTTGAGATGTATCGTTCCAATGTAGTGTTTGATCCAGAATGTGTGAGAAGACGCTTGGAGGTGGCTGGGAGGGGAATGGTCAGTTTTAGTGAAGGTAGTGCCTGGGAGTTAAATGCCAGGATGAAAAGGTGCCATTTGTGGGGCTTAAGTCTGGGGTGTCGTGTCAGGGGCAGTAGGTAACGGTCCTTGGTGAACCAGGCAAGGGTGGGAAAGTAGTGTTTGTTGCCTTTGGCTCCTCGCAGAGAGTTGTGCTGTGGCTGCTTCAGGCGAGGTCCAGCTTTGGTTCCTAGCCAGAGAGTTGTGCTTTAGAACTGCCTGGAGAAGTCCTGACCCTGGGAGACCTTCCTAGATACGGTTGGCCGCTTCTTGCGACGTGGGCTGGCCCCCTGCGTAGCAATGAGCGCGCGTTTTTGTGAGTATGAAAGCCCGAGCCTCCTGCTGTGTGAGGGTGGCAGAAGCTCATGCCAGGCAGGTGAAGGTTGCCTGCGCGGGGACGCCCGCTAAGGTTGGGCCTGCCACCTCGCACTGCCATGACGCTTGTCGGAGCTGGTTTGCTGATGGTCTTCCTAGGGTCCTTGGGCTTGGTAAGATAAGGAACCATGAGAAGCATGCTTTGCTATCTCTATAGTTTTTTTTTGTATTAATAAGCTAGCTGTGAGTTTTCTGCTTGTCTCTGGTTTTCTGTCAGATAGATTTCTTGAACTGTGGAACGTATGTGGTGGGGTTTTCTAATCACGGTGTAGTTCTCTCCTCTGGATGAGCTGTGTGAATGGAGAGAAAGAGGTCTGAGAATAAGCTTGTAATTAATGACGCAGGCCCAGAGAGCCTGCTTGGGAGTGGGTGGGATAGTCTATGTAGAGTTAGTGTCTGAGCCAGAGGGTGTGAGGGTCTGGGTTGAGATTGACAGGCATACACAGACTCATATTCAGACAACCCAAGTGTCAGTGTGAGCTTGGGCTGAGCCTTAGAGGCAGAATAAGCTTTTGCTTGGCATTGCTGTGAATAAGGCCTGGTTGCTCTTGCAGATGGTGAGATGGTTAGCCACCTGTGAGAGGCTGATGGAGGAGGGTTGAGCCGAGTGATGGAAGCAGGTGAGTCCATCTGTGGTGTCAGAAGCTCTGGCTAGGAACCTAAAACTGGACCTGGCCTGAAGCAGCCACACACAAAGACTCTCTGCCAGGAGCCAAAGGCAACAAACACTACTTTCCCACCCTTTGCCTGGTTCACCAAGGACCGTTACCCTGTACTGCCCCTGACACGACACCCCACAGTTTGAGCCCACCACAAATGGCACCTTTTTATCCTGGCATTTAACTCCAGCACTACCTTCACTAAAACTGACCATTCCCCTCCAGCCACCTCCAAGCATTCTCACACATTCTGGAGTAGAAACACTACATTGGAACGATACATCTCAAACACCTGCTCCCATTGTAGTATCCCTTTGGGACAGGCAAGCGCTCTGTTGAGGAGCTTTGGAGGAGGCCGAGGTTTGGTAAGGAAGAGGCCGGGCTGCTGGGGTGGTGGAGGAAAGAGGGCCACCACAGGCTGCAGACCTGGTTTTGGTTTGTTTCTGCAGATGATGAAGAGGAACTTGTCAAGGTCTGCAGCATGGCCAGCCACCGCCCAACCTCTTAGCTACCAAACCTCGGCCTCCTCCGAAGCTCCTGGACACTACGGCTCCTGTCCAAAGCCGTCACAGAGTGACCTGGGTCTTCTCCCTCCCTCCGTGCTCTGGGGTGCAACAGAAGACAATGACCATGGTTCCTGAAAGTTGACCGAAGCTACCCTTTCTTTCCTTTGCCTCACTCAACTCAAGCACTCATTGCCTCTGCAAAGATCACGGCAAGACCTGAGATCCAAACACAAATACTAAAAGCACTGAACATGTTCTCTCAATTCTAAGCTACCGCACACACACACAAACCCCTTACCTCCTCACAGCCCTCCAACATTGGCACCTTACCTCTCGCCCGAGTATCTCAGCACCTGAAACACCAAGGGAAACAGATAAACCCTAGAGAAGGTTCAAAGTAACACCCTCCCCCACACAAGTGCCCACTCCCTCTCCCATCACTCTACCTACTCCTGGACTTTGCACGCCTTCTGCGACGTGGGCTGGCCCCCTGCGTAGCAATGAGCACACATTTTTGTGAGTATGAAAGCCCGAGCCTCCTGCTGTGTGAGGGTGGCAGAAGCTCATGCCAGGCAGGTGAAGGTTGCGCGCGGGGACGCCCGCTAAGGTTGGGCCTGCCACCTCGCACTGCCATGACGCTTGTCGGAGCTGGTTTGCTGATGGTCTTCCTAGGTCCTTGGGCTTGGTAGATAAGGAACCATGCAGCATGCTTTGCTATCTCTATAGTTTTTTTTTGTATTAATAAGCTAGCTGTGAGTTTTCTGCTTGTCTCTGGTTTTCTGTCAGATAGATTTCTTGAACTGTGGAACGTATGTGGTGGGGTTTTCCAATCACGGTGTAGTTCTCTCCTCTGGATGAGCTGTGTGAATGGAGAGAAAGGGGTCTGAGAATAAGCTTGTAATTAATGACGCAGGCCCAGAGAGCCTGCTTGGGAGTGGGTGGGATAGTCTATGTAGAGTTAGTGTCTGAGCCAGAGGGTGTGAGGGTCTGGGTTGAGATTGACAGGCACACACAGACTCATATTCAGACAAGCCAAGTGTCAGTGTGAGCTTGGGCTGAGCCTTAGAGGCAGAATAAGCTTTTGCTTGGCATTGCTGTGAATAAGGCCTGGTTGCTCTTGCAGATGGTGAGATGGTTAGCCACCTGTGAGAGGCTGATGGAGGAGGGTTGAGCCGAGTGATGGAACCAGGTGAGTCCATCTGTGGTGTCAGAAGCGAATTCCAGTTTATTCTCCTGGTGGGATGACGACTTGCTGTGTGTTTTGAATTTGGAGGTGCGAAGCGAGCTGGGTGCCCCAGAGCTGTCCTGGACTCGGTGAGTTCTGCTTGGCAGACTGAAGCAGCAATTGGTGGAGCGTCTTGTGGTTCTTGTGAAATGAAAACCAGCTCTTCATGTTGTGTTCTGCAGGTGGGGCCCCGGGGCTCAAAGAA
>NW_026915547.1:0-15063 GCF_034315485.1 Pezoporus occidentalis
TTGCAGCTTCTCCTCGGTTTAATGCCTAAAAGACAATTTGAATAAAAACTGGAGGTCACTCTCAGCTGCCCAGCAGCACAGTGAGTAGAGCACGAACGTTTGGCCTCTGCTCCCACATTAGAAGAGAAAAAAGGGAAAGCTGGTGCTGGGATTCTTCAGCACACAGTCAGCTTTACAACGGTGCCTCCATCATTGCTGTCTCTGCTCACTTTCATACCTGAAAGAGAGTTTGAATGAATCCTCTCGGAAGCCTGCCCTCTGCTGCCCAGCAGCACTCTGAGGAGATCATGAACGTCTGGCCTCTGGCTCCCACAGCAGAAGAGCCAGGAGAGAAAGCTGCTTCTGGCAATCTTCAGCACATAGTCAGCTTTGCAACTTTGTCACCAGCAGTGCTGTGGCTCCTCGGTTTCATAGCTAAAAGTTCATTTGAGTCGTACCTCTCCGGATGGTGTCTAAGCTGCCCAGCAGCACAGTGAGTAGAGCACAAACGTTTGGCCTCTGCTCACACAGCCGAAGAGCCAGGAGTGAAAGCTTGTGCTACTAATCTTCAGCACACAGTCAGCTTTGCAAAGGTGCCTCCATTACTGGTGTCACTGCCCACTGTCAACAGGAAAAACATCAGAATGCATTCGCTCCAGAGCCTGCTCTCGGCTGCGCAGCAGCACTCTGAGTAGAGCATGAACTTTTGGCCTCTGCTCCCACAGCAGAAGAGCCGGGAGGGAAAGCTGGGGGTGGCATTCTTCAGCACAAAGTCAGCTTTGCAACGGTGCCTCCATCATTGCTTTCACTGCTCACTTTCATACCTGAAAGAGAGTTTGAATGAAACCACTCCGAAGCCTGCACTCTGCTGCCCAGCAACGCAGTGCGTAGATGCAGAAGGTTTGGCTTCTGTTCTCACAGCCGAAGAGGCAGGAGGGAACGGTGGTGCTAGTGATCTTCAGAACAGAGTCAGCTTTGCAACACTATCTCCATCCTTACTCTCAGGGCTCACTTTCATACGTGAGTTTGCATTTGAATGCTACCTCTCAGGAGCTTGCTGTCTGCTGCCCAGCAGCACACTGAGTAGAGCACGAACTTTTGGCCTCTGTTCTCACAGCCGAAGAGCCAGGAGGGAAAGCTGGGGCTGGGAATATACAGCACACAGTCAGCTTTGCAACGGAGTCACCATCTGTGCTCTCTGAGCTTTCAAACCTAAAAGTGCATTTGAATGCAAGCTCTCCAGAGCCTGCTCTCGGCTGCCCAGCAGCACAGTGAGTAGAGCATGAACTTTTGGCCTCTGCTCCCACAGCAGAAGAGCCGGGAGGGAAAGCTGGGGCTGGCATTCTTCAGCACACAGTCAGCTTTGCAACGGTGCCTCCATCATTGCTTTCACTGCTCACTTTCATACCTGAAAGAGAGTTTGAATGAAACCTCTTCGAAGCCTGCACTCTGCTGCCCAGCAACGCAGTGCGTAGATGCAGAAGGTTTGGCTTCTGTTCTCACAGCCGAAGAGGCAGGAGGAAAGGTGGTGCTAGTGATCTTCAGAACAGAGTCAGCTTTGCAACACTATCTCCATCCTTACTCTCAGGGCTCACTTTCATACGTGAGTTTGCATTTGAATGCTACCTCTCAGGAGCTTGCTGTCTGCTGCCCAGCAGCACACTGAGTAAGCACGAACTTTTGGCCTCTGTTCTCACAGCCGAAGAGCCAGGAGGGAAAGCTGGGCCTGGGAATCTTCAGCACACAGTCAGCTTTGCAACGGAGTCACCATCTGTGCTCTCTGAGCTTTCAAACCTAAAAGTGCATTTGAATGCAAGCTCTCCAGAGCCTGCTCTCGGCTGCCCAGCAGCATAGTGAGTAGAGCACCAACGTTTGGGTTCTGCTCCCACAGTAGAAGAGCCAGGAGGGAAAGATCGTGCTGGGCCTCTTCAGCACACAGTCAGCTTTACAAGGGTGTCACCATCATGCCTGTTCACTGCTCACTTTCATACGTAAAAGTCTATTTGTATTGTACCTCTCCGGGGCTTGCTCTAGGGGACCCAGGAGCACAGCGAGGAGGGCACGAACGTTTGCCCTCTGTTCCCACAGCCGAAGACGAATGAAAAAAGCTGGTGCTGGGCCTCTTCAGCACCCAGCTTTGCAACGGTGCCTCCATCATTGCAGCTTCTCCTCGGTTTAATGCCTAAAAGACAATTTGAATAAAAACTGGAGGTCACTCTCAGCTGCCCAGCAGCACAGTGAGTAGAGCACGAACGTTTGGCCTCTGCTCCCACATTAGAAGAGAAAAAAGGGAAAGCTGGTGCTGGGATTCTTCAGCACACAGTCAGCTTTACAACGGTGCCTCCATCATTGCTGTCTCTGCTCACTTTCATACCTGAAAGAGAGTTTGAATGAATCCTCTCGGAAGCCTGCCCTCTGCTGCCCAGCAGCACTCTGAGGAGATCATGAACGTCTGGCCTCTGGCTCCCACAGCAGAAGAGCCAGGAGAGAAAGCTGCTTCTGGCAATCTTCAGCACATAGTCAGCTTTGCAACTTTGTCACCAGCAGTGCTGTGGCTCCTCGGTTTCATAGCTAAAAGTTCATTTGAGTCGTACCTCTCCGGATGGTGTCTAAGCTGCCCAGCAGCACAGTGAGTAGAGCACAAACGTTTGGCCTCTGCTCACACAGCCGAAGAGCCAGGAGTGAAAGCTTGTGCTACTAATCTTCAGCACACAGTCAGCTTTGCAAAGGTGCCTCCATTACTGGTGTCACTGCCCACTGTCAACAGGAAAAACATCAGAATGCATTCGCTCCAGAGCCTGTTCTCGGCTGCGCAGCAGCACTCTGAGTAGAGCATGAACTTTTGGCCTCTGCTCCCACAGCAGAAGAGCCGGGAGGGAAAGCTGGGGGTGGCATTCTTCAGCACAAAGTCAGCTTTGCAACGGTGCCTCCATCATTGCTTTCACTGCTCACTTTCATACCTGAAAGAGAGTTTGAATGAAACCACTCCGAAGCCTGCACTCTGCTGCCCAGCAACGCAGTGCGTAGATGCAGAAGGTTTGGCTTCTGTTCTCACAGCCGAAGAGGCAGGAGGGAACGGTGGTGCTAGTGATCTTCAGAACAGAGTCAGCTTTGCAACACTATCTCCATCCTTACTCTCAGGGCTCACTTTCATACGTGAGTTTGCATTTGAATGCTACCTCTCAGGAGCTTGCTGTCTGCTGCCCAGCAGCACACTGAGTAGAGCACGAACTTTTGGCCTCTGTTCTCACAGCCGAAGAGCCAGGAGGGAAAGCTGGGGCTGGGAATATACAGCACACAGTCAGCTTTGCAACGGAGTCACCATCTGTGCTGTCTCTCCTAGCTTTCAAACCTAAAAGTGCATTTGAATGCAAGCTCTCCAGAGCCTGCTCTCGGCTGCCCAGCAGCACAGTGAGTAGAGCATGAACTTTTGGCCTCTGCTCCCACAGCAGAAGAGCCGGGAGGGAAAGCTGGGGCTGGCATTCTTCAGCACACAGTCAGCTTTGCAACGGTGCCTCCATCATTGCTTTCACTGCTCACTTTCATACCTGAAAGAGAGTTTGAATGAAACCTCTTCGAAGCCTGCACTCTGCTGCCCAGCAACGCAGTGCGTAGATGCAGAAGGTTTGGCTTCTTTTCTCACAGCCGAAGAGGCAGGAGGGAAAGGTGGTGCTAGTGATCTTCAGAACAGAGTCAGCTTTGCAACACTATCTCCATCCTTACTCTCAGGGCTCACTTTCATACGTGAGTTTGCATTTGAATGCTACCTCTCAGGAGCTTGCTGTCTGCTGCCCAGCAGCACACTGAGTAAGCACGAACTTTTGGCCTCTGTTCTCACAGCCGAAGAGCCAGGAGGGAAAGCTGGGCCTGGGAATCTTCAGCACACAGTCAGCTTTGCAACGGAGTCACCATCTGTGCTCTCTGAGCTTTCAAACCTAAAAGTGCATTTGAATGCAAGCTCTCCAGAGCCTGCTCTCGGCTGCCCAGCAGCACAGTGAGTAGAGCATGAACTTTTGGCCTCTGCTCCCACAGCAGAAGAGCCGGGAGGGAAAGCTGGGGCTGGCATTCTTCAGCACACAGTCAGCTTTGCAACGGTGCCTCCATCATTGCTTTCACTGCTCACTTTCATACCTGAAAGAGAGTTTGAATGAAACCTCTTCGAAGCCTGCACTCTGCTGCCCAGCAACGCAGTGCGTAGATGCAGAAGGTTTGGCTTCTGTTCTCACAGCCGAAGAGGCAGGAGGGAAAGGTGGTGCTAGTGATCTTCAGAACAGAGTCAGCTTTGCAACACTATCTCCATCCTTACTCTCAGGGCTCACTTTCATACGTGAGTTTGCATTTGAATGCTACCTCTCAGGAGCTTGCTGTCTGCTGCCCAGCAGCACACTGAGTAGAGCACGAACTTTTGGCCTCTGTTCTCACAGCCGAAGAGCCAGGAGGGAAAGCTGGGGCTGGGAATATACAGCACACAGTCAGCTTTGCAACGGAGTCACCATCTGTGCTCTCTGAGCTTTCAAACCTAAAAGTGCATTTGAATGCAAGCTCTCCAGAGCCTGCTCTCGGCTGCCCAGCAGCACAGTGAGTAGAGCATGAACTTTTGGCCTCTGCTCCCACAGCAGAAGAGCCGGGAGGGAAAGCTGGGGCTGGCATTCTTCAGCACACAGTCAGCTTTGCAACGGTGCCTCCATCATTGCTTTCACTGCTCACTTTCATACCTGAAAGAGAGTTTGAATGAAACCTCTTCGAAGCCTGCACTCTGCTGCCCAGCAACGCAGTGCGTAGATGCAGAAGGTTTGGCTTCTGTTCTCACAGCCGAAGAGGCAGGAGGGAAAGGTGGTGCTAGTGATCTTCAGAACAGAGTCAGCTTTGCAACACTATCTCCATCCTTACTCTCAGGGCTCACTTTCATACGTGAGTTTGCATTTGAATGCTACCGCTCAGGAGCTTGCTGTCTGCTGCCCAGCAGCACACTGAGTAAGCACGAACTTTTGGCCTCTGTTCTCACAGCCGAAGAGCCAGGAGGGAAAGCTGGGCCTGGGAATCTTCAGCACACAGTCAGCTTTGCAACGGAGTCACCATCTGTGCTCTCTGAGCTTTCAAACCTAAAAGTGCATTTGAATGCAAGCTCTCCAGAGCCTGCTCTCGGCTGCCCAGCAGCATAGTGAGTAGAGCACCAACGTTTGGGTTCTGCTCCCACAGTAGAAGAGCCAGGAGGGAAAGATCGTGCTGGGCCTCTTCAGCACACAGTCAGCTTTACAAGGGTGTCACCATCATGCCTGTTCACTGCTCACTTTCATACGTAAAAGTCTATTTGTATTGTACCTCTCCGGGGCTTGCTCTAGGGGACCCAGGAGCACAGCGAGGAGGGCACGAACGTTTGCCCTCTGTTCCCACAGCCGAAGACGAATGAAAAAAGCTGGTGCTGGGCCTCTTCAGCACCCAGCTTTGCAACGGTGCCTCCATCATTGCAGCTTCTCCTCGGTTTAATGCCTAAAAGACAATTTGAATAAAAACTGGAGGTCACTCTCAGCTGCCCAGCAGCACAGTGAGTAGAGCACGAACGTTTGGCCTCTGCTCCCACATTAGAAGAGAAAAAAGGGAAAGCTGGTGCTGGGATTCTTCAGCACACAGTCAGCTTTACAACGGTGCCTCCATCATTGCTGTCTCTGCTCACTTTCATACCTGAAAGAGAGTTTGAATGAATCCTCTCGGAAGCCTGCCCTCTGCTGCCCAGCAGCACTCTGAGGAGATCATGAACGTCTGGCCTCTGGCTCCCACAGCAGAAGAGCCAGGAGAGAAAGCTGCTTCTGGCAATCTTCAGCACATAGTCAGCTTTGCAACTTTGTCACCAGCAGTGCTGTGGCTCCTCGGTTTCATAGCTAAAAGTTCATTTGAGTCGTACCTCTCCGGATGGTGTCTAAGCTGCCCAGCAGCACAGTGAGTAGAGCACAAACGTTTGGCCTCTGCTCACACAGCCGAAGAGCCAGGAGTGAAAGCTTGTGCTACTAATCTTCAGCACACAGTCAGCTTTGCAAAGGTGCCTCCATTACTGGTGTCACTGCCCACTGTCAACAGGAAAAACATCAGAATGCATTCGCTCCAGAGCCTGCTCTCGGCTGCGCAGCAGCACTCTGAGTAGAGCATGAACTTTTGGCCTCTGCTCCCACAGCAGAAGAGCCGGGAGGGAAAGCTGGGGGTGGCATTCTTCAGCACAAAGTCAGCTTTGCAACGGTGCCTCCATCATTGCTTTCACTGCTCACTTTCATACCTGAAAGAGAGTTTGAATGAAACCACTCCGAAGCCTGCACTCTGCTGCCCAGCAACGCAGTGCGTAGATGCAGAAGGTTTGGCTTCTGTTCTCACAGCCGAAGAGGCAGGAGGGAACGGTGGTGCTAGTGATCTTCAGAACAGAGTCAGCTTTGCAACACTATCTCCATCCTTACTCTCAGGGCTCACTTTCATACGTGAGTTTGCATTTGAATGCTACCTCTCAGGAGCTTGCTGTCTGCTGCCCAGCAGCACACTGAGTAGAGCACGAACTTTTGGCCTCTGTTCTCACAGCCGAAGAGCCAGGAGGGAAAGCTGGGGCTGGGAATATACAGCACACAGTCAGCTTTGCAACGGAGTCACCATCTGTGCTCTCTGAGCTTTCAAACCTAAAAGTGCATTTGAATGCAAGCTCTCCAGAGCCTGCTCTCGGCTGCCCAGCAGCACAGTGAGTAGAGCATGAACTTTTGGCCTCTGCTCCCACAGCAGAAGAGCCGGGAGGGAAAGCTGGGGCTGGCATTCTTCAGCACACAGTCAGCTTTGCAACGGTGCCTCCATCATTGCTTTCACTGCTCACTTTCATACCTGAAAGAGAGTTTGAATGAAACCTCTTCGAAGCCTGCACTCTGCTGCCCAGCAACGCAGTGCGTAGATGCAGAAGGTTTGGCTTCTGTTCTCACAGCCGAAGAGGCAGGAGGGAAAGGTGGTGCTAGTGATCTTCAGAACAGAGTCAGCTTTGCAACACTATCTCCATCCTTACTTTCAGGGCTCACTTTCATACGTGAGTTTGCATTTGAATGCTACCTCTCAGGAGCTTGCTGTCTGCTGCCCAGCAGCACACTGAGTAAGCACGAACTTTTGGCCTCTGTTCTCACAGCCGAAGAGCCAGGAGGGAAAGCTGGGCCTGGGAATCTTCAGCACACAGTCAGCTTTGCAACGGAGTCACCATCTGTGCTCTCTGAGCTTTCAAACCTAAAAGTGCATTTGAATGCAAGCTCTCCAGAGCCTGCTCTCGGCTGCCCAGCAGCATAGTGAGTAGAGCACCAACGTTTGGGTTCTGCTCCCACAGTAGAAGAGCCAGGAGGGAAAGATCGTGCTGGGCCTCTTCAGCACACAGTCAGCTTTACAAGGGTGTCACCATCATGCCTGTTCACTGCTCACTTTCATACGTAAAAGTCTATTTGTATTGTACCTCTCCGGGGCTTGCTCTAGGGGACCCAGGAGCACAGCGAGGAGGGCACGAACGTTTGCCCTCTGTTCCCACAGCCGAAGACGAATGAAAAAAGCTGGTGCTGGGCCTCTTCAGCACCCAGCTTTGCAACGGTGCCTCCATCATTGCAGCTTCTCCTCGGTTTAATGCCTAAAAGACAATTTGAATAAAAACTGGAGGTCACTCTCAGCTGCCCAGCAGCACAGTGAGTAGAGCACGAACGTTTGGCCTCTGCTCCCACATTAGAAGAGAAAAAAGGGAAAGCTGGTGCTGGGATTCTTCAGCACACAGTCAGCTTTACAACGGTGCCTCCATCATTGCTGTCTCTGCTCACTTTCATACCTGAAAGAGAGTTTGAATGAATCCTCTCGGAAGCCTGCCCTCTGCTGCCCAGCAGCACTCTGAGGAGATCATGAACGTCTGGCCTCTGGCTCCCACAGCAGAAGAGCCAGGAGAGAAAGCTGCTTCTGGCAATCTTCAGCACATAGTCAGCTTTGCAACTTTGTCACCAGCAGTGCTGTGGCTCCTCGGTTTCATAGCTAAAAGTTCATTTGAGTCGTACCTCTCCGGATGGTGTCTAAGCTGCCCAGCAGCACAGTGAGTAGAGCACAAACGTTTGGCCTCTGCTCACACAGCCGAAGAGCCAGGAGTGAAAGCTTGTGCTACTAATCTTCAGCACACAGTCAGCTTTGCAAAGGTGCCTCCATTACTGGTGTCACTGCCCACTGTCAACAGGAAAAACATCAGAATGCATTCGCTCCAGAGCCTGCTCTCGGCTGCGCAGCAGCACTCTGAGTAGAGCATGAACTTTTGGCCTCTGCTCCCACAGCAGAAGAGCCGGGAGGGAAAGCTGGGGGTGGCATTCTTCAGCACAAAGTCAGCTTTGCAACGGTGCCTCCATCATTGCTTTCACTGCTCACTTTCATACCTGAAAGAGAGTTTGAATGAAACCACTCCGAAGCCTGCACTCTGCTGCCCAGCAACGCAGTGCGTAGATGCAGAAGGTTTGGCTTCTGTTCTCACAGCCGAAGAGGCAGGAGGGAACGGTGGTGCTAGTGATCTTCAGAACAGAGTCAGCTTTGCAACACTATCTCCATCCTTACTCTCAGGGCTCACTTTCATACGTGAGTTTGCATTTGAATGCTACCTCTCAGGAGCTTGCTGTCTGCTGCCCAGCAGCACACTGAGTAGAGCACGAACTTTTGGCCTCTGTTCTCACAGCCGAAGAGCCAGGAGGGAAAGCTGGGGCTGGGAATATACAGCACACAGTCAGCTTTGCAACGGAGTCACCATCTGTGCTGTCTCTCCTAGCTTTCAAACCTAAAAGTGCATTTGAATGCAAGCTCTCCAGAGCCTGCTCTCGGCTGCCCAGCAGCACAGTGAGTAGAGCATGAACTTTTGGCCTCTGCTCCCACAGCAGAAGAGCCGGGAGGGAAAGCTGGGGCTGGCATTCTTCAGCACACAGTCAGCTTTGCAATGGTGCCTCCATCATTGCTTTCACTGCTCACTTTCATACCTGAAAGAGAGTTTGAATGAAACCTCTTCGAAGCCTGCACTCTGCTGCCCAGCAACGCAGTGCGTAGATGCAGAAGGTTTGGCTTCTGTTCTCACAGCCGAAGAGGCAGGAGGGAAAGGTGGTGCTAGTGATCTTCAGAACAGAGTCAGCTTTGCAACACTATCTCCATCCTTACTCTCAGGGCTCACTTTCATACGTGAGTTTGCATTTGAATGCTACCGCTCAGGAGCTTGCTGTCTGCTGCCCAGCAGCACACTGAGTAAGCACGAACTTTTGGCCTCTGTTCTCACAGCCGAAGAGCCAGGAGGGAAAGCTGGGCCTGGGAATCTTCAGCACACAGTCAGCTTTGCAACGGAGTCACCATCTGTGCTCTCTGAGCTTTCAAACCTAAAAGTGCATTTGAATGCAAGCTCTCCAGAGCCTGCTCTCGGCTGCCCAGCAGCATAGTGAGTAGAGCACCAACGTTTGGGTTCTGCTCCCACAGTAGAAGAGCCAGGAGGGAAAGATCGTGCTGGGCCTCTTCAGCACACAGTCAGCTTTACAAGGGTGTCACCATCATGCCTGTTCACTGCTCACTTTCATACGTAAAAGTCTATTTGTATTGTACCTCTCCGGGGCTTGCTCTAGGGGACCCAGGAGCACAGCGAGGAGGGCACGAACGTTTGCCCTCTGTTCCCACAGCCGAAGACGAATGAAAAAAGCTGGTGCTGGGCCTCTTCAGCACCCAGCTTTGCAACGGTGCCTCCATCATTGCAGCTTCTCCTCGGTTTAATGCCTAAAAGACAATTTGAATAAAAACTGGAGGTCACTCTCAGCTGCCCAGCAGCACAGTGAGTAGAGCACGAACGTTTGGCCTCTGCTCCCACATTAGAAGAGAAAAAAGGGAAAGCTGGTGCTGGGATTCTTCAGCACACAGTCAGCTTTACAACGGTGCCTCCATCATTGCTGTCTCTGCTCACTTTCATACCTGAAAGAGAGTTTGAATGAATCCTCTCGGAAGCCTGCCCTCTGCTGCCCAGCAGCACTCTGAGGAGATCATGAACGTCTGGCCTCTGGCTCCCACAGCAGAAGAGCCAGGAGAGAAAGCTGCTTCTGGCAATCTTCAGCACATAGTCAGCTTTGCAACTTTGTCACCAGCAGTGCTGTGGCTCCTCGGTTTCATAGCTAAAAGTTCATTTGAGTCGTACCTCTCCGGATGGTGTCTAAGCTGCCCAGCAGCACAGTGAGTAGAGCACAAACGTTTGGCCTCTGCTCACACAGCCGAAGAGCCAGGAGTGAAAGCTTGTGCTACTAATCTTCAGCACACAGTCAGCTTTGCAAAGGTGCCTCCATTACTGGTGTCACTGCCCACTGTCAACAGGAAAAACATCAGAATGCATTCGCTCCAGAGCCTGCTCTCGGCTGCGCAGCAGCACTCTGAGTAGAGCATGAACTTTTGGCCTCTGCTCCCACAGCAGAAGAGCCGGGAGGGAAAGCTGGGGGTGGCATTCTTCAGCACAAAGTCAGCTTTGCAACGGTGCCTCCATCATTGCTTTCACTGCTCACTTTCATACCTGAAAGAGAGTTTGAATGAAACCACTCCGAAGCCTGCACTCTGCTGCCCAGCAACGCAGTGCGTAGATGCAGAAGGTTTGGCTTCTGTTCTCACAGCCGAAGAGGCAGGAGGGAACGGTGGTGCTAGTGATCTTCAGAACAGAGTCAGCTTTGCAACACTATCTCCATCCTTACTCTCAGGGCTCACTTTCATACGTGAGTTTGCATTTGAATGCTACCTCTCAGGAGCTTGCTGTCTGCTGCCCAGCAGCACACTGAGTAGAGCACGAACTTTTGGCCTCTGTTCTCACAGCCGAAGAGCCAGGAGGGAAAGCTGGGGCTGGGAATATACAGCACACAGTCAGCTTTGCAACGGAGTCACCATCTGTGCTCTCTGAGCTTTCAAACCTAAAAGTGCATTTGAATGCAAGCTCTCCAGAGCCTGCTCTCGGCTGCCCAGCAGCACAGTGAGTAGAGCATGAACTTTTGGCCTCTGCTCCCACAGCAGAAGAGCCGGGAGGGAAAGCTGGGGCTGGCATTCTTCAGCACACAGTCAGCTTTGCAACGGTGCCTCCATCATTGCTTTCACTGCTCACTTTCATACCTGAAAGAGAGTTTGAATGAAACCTCTTCGAAGCCTGCACTCTGCTGCCCAGCAACGCAGTGCGTAGATGCAGAAGGTTTGGCTTCTGTTCTCACAGCCGAAGAGGCAGGAGGGAAAGGTGGTGCTAGTGATCTTCAGAACAGAGTCAGCTTTGCAACACTATCTCCATCCTTACTTTCAGGGCTCACTTTCATACGTGAGTTTGCATTTGAATGCTACCTCTCAGGAGCTTGCTGTCTGCTGCCCAGCAGCACACTGAGTAAGCACGAACTTTTGGCCTCTGTTCTCACAGCCGAAGAGCCAGGAGGGAAAGCTGGGCCTGGGAATCTTCAGCACACAGTCAGCTTTGCAACGGAGTCACCATCTGTGCTCTCTGAGCTTTCAAACCTAAAAGTGCATTTGAATGCAAGCTCTCCAGAGCCTGCTCTCGGCTGCCCAGCAGCATAGTGAGTAGAGCACCAACGTTTGGGTTCTGCTCCCACAGTAGAAGAGCCAGGAGGGAAAGATCGTGCTGGGCCTCTTCAGCACACAGTCAGCTTTACAAGGGTGTCACCATCATGCCTGTTCACTGCTCACTTTCATACGTAAAAGTCTATTTGTATTGTACCTCTCCGGGGCTTGCTCTAGGGGACCCAGGAGCACAGCGAGGAGGGCACGAACGTTTGCCCTCTGTTCCCACAGCCGAAGACGAATGAAAAAAGCTGGTGCTGGGCCTCTTCAGCACCCAGCTTTGCAACGGTGCCTCCATCATTGCAGCTTCTCCTCGGTTTAATGCCTAAAAGACAATTTGAATAAAAACTGGAGGTCACTCTCAGCTGCCCAGCAGCACAGTGAGTAGAGCACGAACGTTTGGCCTCTGCTCCCACATTAGAAGAGAAAAAAGGGAAAGCTGGTGCTGGGATTCTTCAGCACACAGTCAGCTTTACAACGGTGCCTCCATCATTGCTGTCTCTGCTCACTTTCATACCTGAAAGAGAGTTTGAATGAATCCTCTCGGAAGCCTGCCCTCTGCTGCCCAGCAGCACTCTGAGGAGATCATGAACGTCTGGCCTCTGGCTCCCACAGCAGAAGAGCCAGGAGAGAAAGCTGCTTCTGGCAATCTTCAGCACATAGTCAGCTTTGCAACTTTGTCACCAGCAGTGCTGTGGCTCCTCGGTTTCATAGCTAAAAGTTCATTTGAGTCGTACCTCTCCGGATGGTGTCTGAGCTGCCCAGCAGCACAGTGAGTAGAGCACAAACGTTTGGCCTCTGCTCACACAGCCGAAGAGCCAGGAGTGAAAGCTTGTGCTACTAATCTTCAGCACACAGTCAGCTTTGCAAAGGTGCCTCCATTACTGGTGTCACTGCCCACTGTCAACAGGAAAAACATCAGAATGCATTCGCTCCAGAGCCTGCTCTCGGCTGCGCAGCAGCACTCTGAGTAGAGCATGAACTTTTGGCCTCTGCTCCCACAGCAGAAGAGCCGGGAGGGAAAGCTGGGGGTGGCATTCTTCAGCACAAAGTCAGCTTTGCAACGGTGCCTCCATCATTGCTTTCACTGCTCACTTTCATACCTGAAAGAGAGTTTGAATGAAACCACTCCGAAGCCTGCACTCTGCTGCCCAGCAACGCAGTGCGTAGATGCAGAAGGTTTGGCTTCTGTTCTCACAGCCGAAGAGGCAGGAGGGAACGGTGGTGCTAGTGATCTTCAGAACAGAGTCAGCTTTGCAACACTATCTCCATCCTTACTCTCAGGGCTCACTTTCATACGTGAGTTTGCATTTGAATGCTACCTCTCAGGAGCTTGCTGTCTGCTGCCCAGCAGCACACTGAGTAAGCACGAACTTTTGGCCTCTGTTCTCACAGCCGAAGAGCCAGGAGGGAAAGCTGGGCCTGGGAATCTTCAGCACACAAGCTTTGCAACGGAGTCACCATCTGTGCTCTCTGAGCTTTCAAACCTAAAAGTGCATTTGAATGCAAGCTCTCCAGAGCCTGCTCTCGGCTGCCCAGCAGCATAGTGAGTAGAGCACCAACGTTTGGGTTCTGCTCCCACAGTAGAAGAGCCAGGAGGGAAAGATCGTGCTGGGCCTCTTCAGCACACAGTCAGCTTTACAAGGGTGTCACCATCATGCCTGTTCACTGCTCACTTTCATACGTAAAAGTCTATTTGTATTGTACCTCTCCGGGGCTTGCTCTAGGGGACCCAGGAGCACAGCGAGGAGGGCACGAACGTTTGCCCTCTGTTCCCACAGCCGAAGACGAATGAAAAAAGCTGGTGCTGGGCCTCTTCAGCACCCAGCTTTGCAACGGTGCCTCCATCATTGCAGTTTCTCCTCGGTTTAATGCCTAAAAGACAATTTGAATAAAAACTGGAGGTCACTCTCAGCTGCCCAGCAGCACAGTGAGTAGAGCACGAACGTTTGGCCTCTGCTCCCACATTAGAAGAGAAAAAAGGGAAAGCTGGTACTGGGATTCTTCAGCACACAGTCAGCTTTACAACGGTGCCTCCATCATTGCTGTCTCTGCTCACTTTCATACCTGAAAGAGAGTTTGAATGAATCCTCTCGGAAGCCTGCCCTCTGCTGCCCAGCAGCACTCTGAGGAGATCATGAACGTCTGGCCTCTGGCTCCCACAGCAGAAGAGCCAGGAGAGAAAGCTGCTTCTGGCAATCTTCAGCACATAGTCAGCTTTGCAACTTTGTCACCAGCAGTGCTGTGGCTCCTCGGTTTCATAGCTAAAAGTTCATTTGAGTCGTACCTCTCCGGATGGTGTCTAAGCTGCCCAGCAGCACAGTGAGTAGAGCACAAACGTTTGGCCTCTGCTCACACAGCCGAAGAGCCAGGAGTGAAAGCTTGTGCTACTAATCTTCAGCACACAGTCAGCTTTGCAAAGGTGCCTCCATTACTGGTGTCACTGCCCACTGTCAACAGGAAAAACATCAGAATGCATTCGCTCCAGAGCCTGTTCTCGGCTGCGCAGCAGCACTCTGAGTAGAGCATGAACTTTTGGCCTCTGCTCCCACAGCAGAAGAGCCGGGAGGGAAAGCTGGGGGTGGCATTCTTCAGCACAAAGTCAGCTTTGCAACGGTGCCTCCATCATTGCTTTCACTGCTCACTTTCATACCTGAAAGAGAGTTTGAATGAAACCACTCCGAAGCCTGCACTCTGCTGCCCAGCAACGCAGTGCGTAGATGCAGAAGGTTTGGCTTCTGTTCTCACAGCCGAAGAGGCAGGAGGGAACGGTGGTGCTAGTGATCTTCAGAACAGAGTCAGCTTTGCAACACTATCTCCATCCTTACTCTCAGGGCTCACTTTCATACGTGAGTTTGCATTTGAATGCTACCTCTCAGGAGCTTGCTGTCTGCTGCCCAGCAGCACACTGAGTAGAGCACGAACTTTTGGCCTCTGTTCTCACAGCCGAAGAGCCAGGAGGGAAAGCTGGGGCTGGGAATATACAGCACACAGTCAGCTTTGCAACGGCGTCACCATCTGTGCTCTCTGAGCTTTCAAACCTAAAAGTGCATTTGAATGCAAGCTCTCCAGAGCCTGCTCTCGGCTGCCCAGCAGCACAGTGAGTAGAGCATGAACTTTTGGCCTCTGCTCCCACAGCAGAAGAGCCGGGAGGGAAAGCTGGGGCTGGCATTCTTCAGCACACAGTCAGCTTTGCAACGGTGCCTCCATCATTGCTTTCACTGCTCACTTTCATACCTGAAAGAGAGTTTGAATGAAACCTCTTCGAAGCCTGCACTCTGCTGCCCAGCAACGCAGTGCGTAGATGCAGAAGGTTTGGCTTCTGTTCTCACAGCCGAAGAGGCAGGAGGGAAAGGTGGTGCTAGTGATCTTCAGAACACAGTCAGCTTTGCAACACTATCTCCATCCTTACTTTCAGGGCTCACTTTCATACGTGAGTTTGCATTTGAATGCTACCTCTCAGGAGCTTGCTGTCTGCTGCCCAGCAGCACACTGAGTAAGCAC
>NW_026915548.1:0-4265 GCF_034315485.1 Pezoporus occidentalis
TTACCCTAGCAGGGAAGAAAGCAGTAAAAGTGTGACTGTATGGCCCAATGTTCAACTGTGAGGGAGTGCCTTTTGGGCAGAGAGAGGCACATTGTTAGTTCTCTTTTGTTTCCTTTGGGAATCAATCTGTATGGTGTGTGGAAGGAAGTTCCCCAAATCAAACAAACTTGTTGGCAGAACTGTGCAGCAGATGGAGTTGTGGTTTAATGAGCTGCTGTAAAGCTTTCCCTCCAGCCCAGCAGGGATGTTCTAGCTAGGGGAAGCAACCTTCAAGCCCTGGAGCCCTGCAGATGTATTTTTAGAGTTGTGATGTGGGAATTGTTTTATCCATGAGGATTCTGGCTGATGTTGAACTACAGGAAAATGGGATGTTGGTAGGATCATTTTCCAGGTCTCGCTGCATGGCAGCACAGCCTTTCTGGCGTGTCAGCCACTCCTCCCAGCTTAGTGTCATCAGCAAACCTGCTGATAGTACACTCAATTCCCTCATCTAAATCGTTGATGAATATATTAAATAATACTGGTCCCAGTACTGACCCTTGAGGCACTCCACTAGATACAGGCCTCCAACTAGACTCCGCCCCATAGACTACAACTCTCTGATTCCTCCTTCAACAGTTCACAGACCACAGATCACAGGATTCAATTAAGTTTATGACATTCCACTCAATTTAGCTAGGAAAAAATAATAATTGCAGGAATCTAAGGTAGACATACAAAAATAAACCTTATATTGACATAAATGGAAAGATTTTTCTCATTTTGTCCTTGTTGTCCACGAAGGTTCTAAAGAAAGAACAATAAAGGCTGTTATTTGCAGAAACTCTGGAATTCAATAGGATATTGTGAGGTTCTGTGAAACATGAACCATTCTGTTGGTAAAGATGGCTATCTGCAGCCATCATATGAAACAGAAATGTATGTATATGCATGTATAATGGCACCAAGGATAAGGTGTTCCATCACTTTCCACAGGGATGGAGGTGAGGCTGAGACCAGAAATCCATAGCCCTTTTAGATGCTCTATTTTTAAGTATCCTTTTTACACCTGGAGTGAAATTTCCAGCTGCTGAAGTGAAGGAAAGCTGTAACCTTATTTCTGTTTCAGATCTCATTTTAGTTCAAGATGCATAGTGATGGATTGGATAAGCAAATATGCAAACATGCTTTCTTTTTCTGGCTCGTTTGTCATCTTTTTCTTCATACATGAGAGTTTCACAGTGTCGCGGGTGCATCCCAGTCATTGCTAAACATGCAGATTTATGGATGTCCAGATAGAGTGCAAATGGATACCTGCACTTTAAAATATATCCTACACATTTTAAGGAAAACCGGTTTCCGGGTCACTCCCAGTTGACGTGCTGTGGTATGATACCTTCATCCCGTCTCTGCTTCCTAAGGTCCCTGGCAGAGCATGGCCTCACAGAGTCCTTGTGAACATCACTTACACAACCAGAACATCGGAGACTGTTTCTGAAGTCAAAACACAACTGACAAACAAAAGGGGGCATAATAAATTCAAGAAGTAAGTTCCCACTGATTCCATACGGGACCAGCTCTCCCACAGATATACATCCATATACATAAGTTTAGGAAAATCCATTTTTTATAGGAAAAAATCCCTATAATGCAGGAATTAAGGTCCATGATGTTCAAAAAACCTTATATTGACATAAATGGAAAGTCGCTTTGTAGATCTTGTTGATGGGCCATAAAAGCATTTACAGAAGGCAAAGCATACAATTGAGTTCACTGGCTGTTTTCCTAAAATCAAATTCACTGAGGATATTGTGAGGTTCTCTGAAGCATATCAGGTCCCTGAAAAAGCAATCCCACGAGTGGGTTGTGCCTTTACCTGAAGCAGAAATGTATGTATATGCATTATAACTGCACCACGGGAACTTTGTCCCCCCTCTACAAGAGTAACAGTTCTGACTGGGAAAGACAGAATTCCTGCTTCAATGAGGCAAAGCAAATCCAAAGCCCTTTTAGATGCTCTATTTTTAAGTATCTTCCGTACACCTTGAGGTGCAAATTTCCAGCTGCTGAAGTGAAGGAAAGCTTTAACCTTTTTCTGTTTCAGATCTCATTTCCCAACAGAGTTCAAGATGCATAGTGGATGGATTGGATTAAGCAAATACGCAAACATACTTTCTTTTTCCACCCACATCATTTTCTTATGAGAATGAGATTTTCAAAGGAACATTGCTAAAAATGTGGGATCTGAAAACAATGGTTACAGTAAAAATGTATAATGTAGAGTAAAATATAAGATCGCATTTTCTTTGAAAACAAGCAGGTTTTTTTGGATTTCTGTTTAAGGAAATTTGGTAAGCCCCTATGGCTCTTGCCTAGTAGATAGATTTTGGACAAAAAATATTGATGCTGTGCACAACATTCAGGGTCAATATTTTTTGCATTGGGGACTTTTTCCCATGTACTTTTTCAGACACAGGAACTCAGATTTCCTTCTAACTTGGAAAGCAAATAAGACAAGATAAATTGTGTGGTTTATTTTCAAATGCACCTCACACATTTGTCATTAGCTCTTGTTATTTTCAAGACCTATAAATTGGAGGCCTAAAAATCCTAGAATATTCCATCATCGTATTGAGGGCTTAGCCAAATATATAGTAAATCATAAATCCAACAAAAACCTGCTTGTTTTCCTTAAAATGTTCCCTTAAAATGTGATCTTTATCTTTTAAAGTGCAGGTATCCATTTCTACTATAACCAAGATGTTCAGACAGCCACTGCATGTTTAGCAATGTTCCTGTGAAACTCTCATTGTATGAAGAAAAAGATGACAAACGAGCCAGAAAAAGAAAGCATGTTTGCGTATTTGCTTATCCAATCCATCACTATGCATCTTGAACTAAAATGAGATCTGAAACAGAAATAAGGTTACAGCTTTCCTTCACTTCAGCAGCTGGAAATTTGCACCTCAAGGTGTACGGAAGATACTTAAAAATAGAGCATCTAAAAGGGCTATGGATTTCTGGCTCTCATTCTTGAGCTCTTGCTTCTTCTGTGGGGCTCCTGTAAGTCCTACCCTCCCGTGCCAGTTATACATGCATATACATACATTTCTGTTTCATATGATGGCTGCAGATAGCCATCTTTAGGCAACAGAATGCCTTCAGAGAACCTCACAATATCCTAGTGAATTCCAGAGTTTCTGCAGAATATGCAGCCTTTATTGTTCTTTCTTTAGAACCTTCGTCAAAAGGACAACAAGAAGAGACAAAAAGAGAAAAATCTTTCCATTTATGTCAATATAAGGTTTATTTATGTATGTCTACCTTACATTCCTGCAATTATTATTTTTTCCTATAAACACAGTGGAATGTCATAAACTTAATTGAATCCTGTGATCTGTGGTCAGTTCTGTTCCCGATGGAATCAGTGGGAACTTACTTCTTATTTATTATGCCCCCTTTTTTTTTTTAACTTTGACATCTCTTTCTGTAGTGTATGTTCACACATACACCCCTGAGACCTTAGATGAAGTCAGGTCAACGGAGCGGTTTGCCTTAGTCGATGAGGAATGGGTTAGAGAGCAGTTGAGCAATCTGGACATCCATAAATCCATGGGTCCAGATGGGATGCACCCGCGGGTGCTGAGGGAACTGGCGGAAGTCATTGCTAGACCACTTGCCATCATCTTTACCAAGTCTTGGGAAACGGGAGAGGTGCCTGAGGACTGGAGGAAGGCAAATGTCACTCCAGTCTTCAAAAAGGGCAAGAAGGAGGACCCGGGTAACTATAGACCGGTCAGCCTCACCTCCATCCCTGGGAAAGTGATGGAACACCTTATCCTTGGTGCCATCTTAAGGCATATCAAGGATAAGAGGGTTATGAGGGGCAGTCAACATGGCTTCACCAAGGGGAAATCATGTTTGACCAATCTTCTTAGCCTTTTATGAGGACACAATAACACGGTGTATCTGGGTAATAAGGTAGTAGATGGTTTGTGAACTGGCTGAAGGAGAGAAGCCAGAGAGTTGTGGTCTATGAGGCAAGGTGTGAGGTTGGAGGCCTGTCTGGTGGAGTGCCTCAAGGTCAGTACTCAAACAGTATTATTTTGATATTATTTCTTGGTAAACCAAGATGAGGAATCAAGTGTACTATGAGCAGGTTGCTGATAACACTAAGCTGGAGGAGGTGGCTAACAGGCCAGGAAAAGCTGTGCTGCCATGCAGGGAGACCTGGACAGGCTGGAGAGTTGGGCGGGTAAATTGGGTGAAAATTTAAAAAGGGGAAA